>NC_047662.1:26455519-26618019 GCF_011762505.2 Arvicanthis niloticus | reverse complement strand
AATCTTTAAAATATGTGTGTGTGTGTGTGTACATGTATAAGTATATGTACGTGTATAAGTATATATAATCAGATGTCACTTGGGTGAACTCTTAAAATGAGTTTGAGCATGTGTCCTCCGATTCCTGGAGTCCCTATAATAATCTCATCATCTTAGTAATGACTGATTTAATGACCAATTTTAAAATGTCAAGGGCTGGGGTGATGGCTGGGTAGATAAGAGATGTTGCTGAGCATGCGTGAGGACCTGAGTTCGGTGAGCCTCTCTGTACACTGTAAGTGCAGTGCTGGGGAAGGGGTGGGGACAGGAGGATCACTGGTGTTTCCTGGTCACCTGTAGAGCATAAAAATAGAGTTTCAGATTTAGTGAGAGACCCTGTCTCAGAGGAATAAAAAGGAGACTGGTAAAGACAGTTAATGCTCTCCTCTGGCCTCTGTGTGGACACAGATGGACATGGCACGTATACACATGTGTGCACACACACACAGGGGCAATGTGAACGGGCAAGACACTGTGTCCCTCTTGCTTCCAGTGAGTAAGGGGTCAGTTCCCCTGGATAGGGGATACCTTGAATGTTAGGCACTTTGTTTGAACCAGGGGAGAGTTTAAGAATGCCTCTTTCTATTTGCGCCCATCTGTTTCTGAGATCCCTTGGGAGCTGATCAGAGCCACAGAGTATAATGTTGTCACATTGGAAAGAGATTGGGCACTGGTGCCAGACCCTCTCTTAAGTAAGTTTTCTATCAAGAATATCTTAAAGAAAACAGGATCACAACGACTTCAGAAAATTTGACTCTTCGCCTGTGATGAAGCCTCAGGCATCAGGTACTGGTGGGTCAGGAGGCAGCTCAGCACATGTCAATGGACATTTTGACACCAACCTGTACTGGGCACCAAATTAAAACGTGTTTCACATGCAATTTCTCTCTTTGCCTCTCTTTAAACATTTTTCTTAAGACACACACACACACACGAGTTAAAATCTCACCGCCGAGACAACAATCCCCACACCATCCTCTATAAATCCATCCCACTTCCCACAGGGAGCCCTTCATACCCCTTGGTCCTTTGTCCTAGTGTTCATAGCCAGACTTCTAGATGGTTCTGTGTGTTCCAGTGTCCCCAGAATAACCTATTTCTAGCATGACCTCCTGCCTTTCTATCATAATAAGGAACTCTGCTCTCTTCGCTTCTTCCAGTTGTCTTCCTACTATAGTTATATCACCATTTTTGCTTAAATCCATATTAGGGCCACATAATGTCATTCACCGTTGAGTTAATTGTTTTGGGTGGTTTTGGTTATTTGACTTTTTAGCTAAATTTTCCCACTCCCACCAAAGTCATAGTTATCAATACAAATTTCCCAATAATTAATAATTAATCTACCACCCTTCTATTCCCCAGCCTCTCCCAGGTCCCTACAGACACACCTCCTTTCTAGAGGTTTTTGAATTCCTATCCCAGTCTGAACTGTGGATGGCAGCGGCTCGAGGAAAGGTTCTGCTTTGTGGTTCTTGAGCCAAGCCCATCCAGTCTTCTCACCTTGGAAGTGCCCTGAGCATCCTTACTGCCCTGAATTTCTGTTTCCTTAACACCATCTCTTCTTTCTTGGTTGCTCCCCTTGTCTCAGAGGGCCAACCGTCCTTCCCCCTACCTCCAGGCAAATACCAAAAAACATTCATGGGGGCTGATTTCCAATGACCTCTGAACGGCCCTCAATCCCATAACCTTAACGTATGGCCCCTGCATCTCCCCAGAGACATTGTCTCATGTCTTCCATAGAAATGCCTGTGGAGTTCATGAGGCTAGGATGGAGGCTCCTTACAGTATCAACTCCTGGCTTTCATCAGTCTCGAGCCCCATGTCCCACAGTGTTCAGCACATGGAACCTCAAGCTTTGGGCTTTGGAACTCTGAAAGGAAGTGTGGCTTGCTGCCTGTCATAGCTCCTTTGACACTCCTATACCATGCATCCTTCCCAGACACTCGCCATTCCTCCATTACACTTCTGCCTTATGTACAGGACTGGTTAGTTTTAACTGTGGGTTTGACAAAGAGCCTTACTAGAAATTTTCTACATCAAGCTGGCCTATATGAGGGTTTTCTTGGTGTTGAGGTGGGAAGACCCAGCCCACCATGGGCAATTCCATTCTCTACAGACAGGGCGCTATGACTATGTAACAGTGAAGCAATGTAGAAGCAAGCAGGTACCAAGGACGCATTCCTTTCTCTTCCATATTGACTGTGAGGCTCTATGTTCCTGCCTTGACTGCCCTGCAATAATGGGTTATAACCTGGAATTGAAAACAGAAAAAAAATATCATCTTTTCCTATGTTGCTTTTGGTCGTGGTATTTTATCACAGCATCAGAAATAAAACTAGGGCAGTAGGGTTATAACTTTCCCAACTTTTATTAACTATGAAGTTTGTTTTATTATTGTTACTTGGGAGAAAGTTTTAGGAGTAGGACAGATATATATTTATTGCCCCATCTTAAATCATAGTGTACATTGAGTAGACGGTAAGTCTGTCTCGAATCTTCGTCATCTTTTAATCCTCACAACTCTTACAATTAATAGAGCTCAGATCCAGAGGAGATGAACTCTCTGCCAATGTCAAAGTCGGAAAGCTTCTAAGAAACCAGATCTGGTGAACCCACGTTTGTTCTCTCTCTCTTTCTCAACAAGCTGAGATCAGGGGAGGGTGGTAAACCATAGTCAAGCTAGAAGGCGGCCTTAGGGGCTGTGATAGTTTACATTGTCAAGTGAACATGATCTCAATTTGTCTTGGAAATAATTCTCCGGGCATCTTGAAAGAATTTTCTAGATTAAGGGCATTGGAGAGAGGAGCCAACATTTCATTGGTTGTGATTACAGACTGCTTAAAAAGGAGAAAGTTGACTGACTACAGCATCTGTCACTCTCAGCTTCCTGGCTGCAGATGCGATGGGACCAGCAGCCCGTGCTCCTGCAGCCAGGCCTTCCCCATCATGATGAGCTTCTCCTTGAACTGTAAATGGAAATGAACCTTCCTTCCTTGAGTTGCTCAGGCTGGGTGTTTTGTTTCAGAAACCAGGAAGGTAATTAACATAGGACAGTTTGGAAACCAAACATATGAAGACAAAACAATATGCAAAGTAGGGGTCCAAAGAGTAACAGGAACCCCATAATTTAGAGCATGGAGAAAGATAAGGTATTGTTTTTAAGGGAATCTGAGGGGAGAAGTTACTTTCCCAGAATCCAAAGGGAAAGGTCAGTGAATCTAATGGCATTATACTATGAGGTCAAGAGAAATATTTCTGTGACTCAAGCTCATCTCAAGACACCAACACCTTTCATACCCTCTACCTGTCATTGCTTGCCTGACTAGATTATAATGTCTAATGTTTTTCAGACCTGGCTCTCACTGTAGAGTTTGGGTTTCAGGTACCCAGCATGGTCAATTAAAGGCATTATAGAGGCAATTTGAGTGGCGGTCCCTCTACGTGCATGGACCAATGAGTACATTCCTTACATGAACAGGTGCTGTTTAACTTTATCTTGGAAATATGCATTAAAAACACAGCACATGGATTTCACTTCACGGACCAACTCTGGTTGATAAGAGCTTCTTGCAGCATCATCAAGAAAATGGTTCTTTAGCTCTGGCCAGCCTCTGGGGAATAAAATCCTACAGTTGATTAGTAATGCTTGCCACCCATGGGTGTAAAAATGAAGAAGCAATTCAGTGTCCCCGATTTTCATAGCGCATCCTTCATAAATGTTCCCAGGCATCTCTCTGCATTGTTATTCAAGTCAATGGTCAGAATTGGACCAAAGAGGAACAAAGAGGTGCAGTGTTGAGGCTGGTCTCAAGATTGGCACCAGTGTGCCATCATTGAATGGTTTGTCACATTTTTGTTCCATTTATTTGTGTGTGTGTGTGTGTGTGTGTGTGTGTGTGTGTGTGTGTGTGTGTGGGTACATACATGCATGGAGATCAGAGGATAACTTTTAGGAATCAGTTCTCCCCTACTAACTGGGTCCCAGAGATAGAACTCAGGTCATGAGGCTTGACCAGCTGAGCCATCTTAGCAGCTCTTAAGATCTGTTTTGAAATTGTTTTCTATACCAGTACTGAGTCCTGGGGAGACTTTTTGTAATACTTATACCTGGAACAGATGACAGGAGGAGTGGTCTTTGTATAATGCCTGTTCTAGGAATGCAGAATCTGGGGTGTCGGGGAATAAGGGAATCACAGGAGAGAAGAGATAAGTGCTCAAGCTTTTGACCCCTGAGGTCTCTCATGTAGATAAGATCGATCCCAAGACCCCCGTCTGTGTCTGAAGAAGCACTGGGGCTGGTGGGAGGGAAATGAACAGTAGAGATTACATAAAGCACAGTGAAGGAAATGAACAGGCGCACGCGTGTTGAAGTAGCTCATAGATTTATCATAAAATACAAACGTTCTAAATTAAGTGTCTTACTTTCTATCTTACCAACAACAACAAAAACAAAAACCAGTCATGTTAGCTAAATGCAGGTGCCTGCATGGTCTTACAAATGGGGGGTGCGTCTGTGGTGTGCACTACACATTAGGGGGGCGCTATGCAGGTGAGTGTTGGCCAGTAGAGGAATCTGGTCTTGCTGTTTTCTGTCGGCTACCTGGTTGGAACCTTGGCTTTCCAAACTTCACACCAAGCTGTTGCAGAATCCAGAATTCCAGAACCTTTAGCCCTGATCCAAGGGCAAAGAGAGGTGGAGGAGAGAGAGAAAGACGTCTAAAAACGTATGCCATTTCCACTGGAGGAAAAATAGGGGCTGTTCATCAGGGGGCCACTGGGCGCCGAGTTGAACCTGGAAGAGAGGAACGACAGGTGCTGTGAAGAAGTCTTTGGTGTTCCCGGAGAGACTACTGATTGTGTGTGTGTGTGTGTATGTGTGTGTGTGTGTGTGTGTGTCTGTGTCTGTGTCTGTGTGTGTCTGTGCTCGCGCATGTGTGTGTGTGTGTCTCTGTGTGTGTGTGTGTGTGTGTGTGTGTGTGTGTGTGTGTGTCTGTGTCTGTGTGTAGCCATTAAAGGTTAGAAAGCTGGGACAGGTTTGGGGGCTGAAAGCTTTAGTATCTTATAAAGTCTTTGGCTCCGGGCAAGTCTAACACAAAATTGGACAATTAAAGGACGGTGAAGAGCTGTGTCCCCTTGCTGCGTGGGTTCAGGGAGCTGCCGGGGACCTTGTATGGATGACATTTATAGAGTCCCATGCTGTCTCCAGTTGGGGGGCACAAAGAAAGAAGTTGCTTGGATCTGAATACCTCACCTGTAGGCCTGAGTGCACTTATTGTCTTAAAGGACCAAATGCGTTAGGGAAGTCCGTAGCAACGCAGAAAACAAGGCCTGTCCTGGCTGCTGATCTGAGTTCAGCCAATACCAGTGCATCTTCCTGCTCAGCTAGCCTCGTGACTCAGCCTTGCTAAATCACACCCTTTATTTCAACACTCCTCAGTGCCTGCTGTGTTGCATGACCATCAGGGAAGAATGAGCAAAGGTGTGTGTCTCCACTTCGAAAAGCAGCAATCCACACACCTCTCTGATGCCTTTTCTGGCACACTTGTGTGCATACTTCGAAACAGAGTTCAAAGGCCATTTCCTCCTCCGTGAAGCTTCCCCTGACCTCTTCAGACCGAACAGCTAACACAGATTTCTGGGATCTGACTGCAATTTCTTCACCCATCATACTTCAGATGGAACCAGAGCTTAATACAAATTGCCACAGAGCAAACGGCTAGATTTAGTCTAATCCAGGCATTCTCAACCACTTTTCTGCTGGGCAGATGCATATTATAAAAGACAGTCACCTTCAAGGCACTCTCCCATAAAAGGAAGAAACAACAAAGTGGGAGGGGGAGGGGAGGGACACAGTGATGGAAGCGGACCGCACTGTGTTAATAGCCTTAGCTGTTCATACCATCTGTGGCTCTCTAATAGTGACAGTCCATAGACCAGCTAAGGTTCGGTAAATTTCATTTTCTTGTAACTAAAGTAAGTTCTAGAACAGCAGACAGAGTACCTGACTGTTCAGCACCCAACCCAGGGTCTGCCAGCACATCCCTAATAGGAAAATTATTTGTGGAAACCACATCTCTGTTCCTCCTTTAAAAACCATTCTGGAGGGACTGGAGAAGTGGCTCAGCAGTTAGGAGCATCTCTTCTGAGGACCCAGGTTCTATCCCCAACACTAGCAAGATGGCTCACCGCCATCTCTAACTCCGGTCTCAGGGGATCTGACCTCCTCTTCTGACTTCCTTGGGTGGCACACACACGGCGTACAGACATACATGCAGATGAAACACACATATGCACAAAATGAAAGAAACAACATGCTGAATTATAAGTGACTGAAAATGATGTCGTCGTGGTATGTGCCTGCTATCCCAGGACCGGGGAGGTGGATATCGGAAGATCACTAATTTGAGGCCATGTCAGTCTCAGCAGACCCTGTCTCATAAAAGCAAGGGCTGAGGTATGTGTCTGTGGTAGAACGGTTGTCTGACATGTGGAAGGCCCCAGGTTTAATCCCCAGCCCTGAAAGAAAAGAGTGATGTTACTATAAGGTACTCTGGATGTTTCATCTGATTCATAAAATAAAACCTGAAACAGCAACAAAGGTTATCAACAACAAGCTAACCACGTTGCCTCTCATATCTGATCGCTGCCCCTTGTGTCCCTAGCTCCTCTGGGTTGATCACTCAGAATTGGGTCAACTCTCAAGGTTATGGCCCAGACATCATGAACACAGGGCCAGGGGTAGAAGCTGTGTGTGTAGACTAGAGCTCCCCAGGAATGCTTGCTGGAGAAGATGGGAGATGAGGAAGAAGGAGAAAGTACCTCAGCTCCTTGGCAGTGGTTCTCAATCTTCCTAATGCTGTGACCCTGTGTTATAGTTCCTGATGTTGTAGTGAACCCCAAACATAAAATTATTTTCATTGCTACTTTATAAATGCAATTTTGTTACTGTTATGAATCATAATGTAAATGTCTGTGTTTTTCCAATGGTCTTAAGTGGCCCCTGTGAAAGGGTTGTTTGATCCTCAGAGGGGTCATGACCCCCAGGTTGAGAACACTGTTCTAGAGCACAGAGAACATGCATCTTGGCTTACCCAAGATGCTTGACATAATACTGTTTCCAGAGCGAGTATTACTGACGCCCCAGTAAACGCTCACGCTTACTGTTTTACTGCTTGAAGGATAAATTGTGTAGTAGCCATTCCTGATGAGGAAGGTAAATCAGCTTGGCAGAGGCACTGAAAACCTCTCCTCCTCCTCTGGGGGGTGGGGGTGGGGGCTTGCTCCTTCCTCTCTCGATTCATTCCCTCTCTCCTCTTGCTTCCTCTGCTTCTGATAGCCCTACCTGTCTTCCAGACCAAGCTGTCCACCTAGGTCCATGCATACACCTTCCCTTGACTAATCCAGCCCCACCAGGTCTGGTCCAATCCTCAGCTTCATAAGTTTCTCAACAACCATATTACCCAGAGCTCTCCGCGTTGGCTTCTGTAGTACCAAGCTCTCATTTCTTACTTTGATTCTAGGTCCCGTGTGCTCTACTACAGAATTGTTTCCAGCTTGTGGCTTCCATTCTTTTCCTGGCTGTCCCATCACTCACACACACACACACACACCATACACTCACATACATACATACATGCATACATATATCACAGACTCACACATAGACACATTCATACCACATACACGCTATACACACTCATACCACATACACGCTATACACACCACATACCACATACACACACACACACCACTAGAAGCTGCTTCCTGGTCCCTTTACCCATTCCAGCCCCTCCACCGCTGGAGGCCCCCCGGGCCATATCCTTGCATCTCCTCTATGCATGTGCACTCCCTGGTAATTCACCCCTGTCCCATGCCTTCTTTTATCATCTGTATTCTAACAACCACCAAACTCACTGCCAACTCCAACCTTGCCCCCCTCTCAGCTCCAGGATCCTGTATCCACCTGTCTATCAATATTTCTACCCATCTCCCTGTGATGATTTGAATGAAAAATGCCCCCCCCCCCCAGTCTTAGGCACTTGAACAGTAGTCCCCAGTTGGTGCCACTGTTTGGGGAAGTTTAAGAGGTGCTGCCTTCTAAAGGAAGGGACTGTATTATTGAGGGGCAGGCTTTGAGAGTGCAAGGTCTCTCCTGACATCTAATTTGCTCTGTCTAATTCACTGTGGTTCACGATGTAAACGCTCAACCTCCTGTCCCTGCCTCCATACCTGCCCTCCAAGAATGACTCGTATGCCCCCTGGAATCATGTGGTGGTTTGAAAAGGTATGGCCCTCATAGACTCATGGGTTTGGATGCCTGGTCCATAGGGAGTGGCACTGTTAGGAGGTGTGGCCTTATTGGAGGAGGTGTGTCACTGTGGGGGCAGGCTATGAGGTCTCTTATGCTCCGGCTCCACCCAGTGTGGCACACTGTCCTTCTGCGGACTTTAGATCAAGATGTAGAGCTCTCAGCTCCTTCTCCAGCATCATGCAACCTACATACAGTCTACCACGTTTTCTGCCATGATTGATGATAATGAACTAAGCCTCTGAAACTGTAAGCAGCCCCAATTAAATGTTGTCCTTTATAAGAGTTGCTGTGCTCATGGTGTTTCTTCACAGCAATAAAATTCAAACGAAGACTTATGGACCCAAATAATCTCTTCCTTCTATACATTGCTTCTGGCCATGATGTCTTACCACAGTGAGAGAAAGTAACTAACACTGTCTAACAAGTACAGTGTTCAGGACTTGATGAACAGCCTTGTTCTAGCCATTGCAAGCAAGCATTTGCCGCTGTCGCTTACCCAGTGCACAGATCAGAAGCCTGTGTGCCCTGGTCCTCGTGCAACCATGATCAAGGCTGACTGACTGCCAAGACAGTGAACATCCTACATCAGTTCACTTGTATCTTTTCTCAGGAACCATGCTCACCTATACCATCAGCATCTGTTTCATGGGCAGCATTGAAACCTCAGCTATGACCCCTGCATCATCAGCCCTTGTTTCCTTGGCTAACATGATCTGCTCTATACTGGAAATGAGAGCATGCTCTTACTCAGTTCAAAGGTCTCTGTGACATCTCGCTGTTCTTAAAATTCTGACCATGTTGACCAGTCCCAACCTGCCCAACCCTGGCTGCATCTCTGAATCCTATCCCACCCACTCTGTTGCCATCCCCATGTACTTCAGTCACACTGAGTCCTTCGCATGTGCAGTGCTTGTCTCTCATACACATGTATGGCAGTGGCTCAGAAAGCCTTCTTTGCCAGGTGCAGTGGTCCTTGCCTTTACTCCCGGCACACAGGATGTTGAGACAGGAGGATGGCTGTGAATTCAAGGCAAGTTCTAGGTATCATACTGAGACCTTCTTTGGATGAGGAAAAGGGGAAAGAGGGGCCACTTCCTCTTTGGGTCTTACCTCTGATGACACACTTTTTGTGTCTTATGGCTGTGTCCCCCACACCCTAGACTCTGGAGTTTGTGAGAAATGGAAGCACTTTGTGTGTCTGGTTTGCCCCAGTTCACAGTGCCATGGACAGTGCCAGGCACAGGAGTTGCTCAAGTCAGTTTATTTTACGTGAGACACACCTCACCATGAAATCCAGGCTGGCCTCAATCTCTAGTTCTCCTAAATTTGGGATTACAGACGTGTCCCAAAAGCCCAGAGGTCAATCAGATTTTTATGTGTGCATATGTATGCGTGTGTGTGTGTGTGTGTGTGTGTGTGTGTGTGTGTGCTTGTGTTCAAGTATATGGAGACCAGAAGTTATCTTTGTGAGTCTTTCCTCAGGAACTGTCCACATTGTTCTTTGAGATTCTCTTACTGGGACCAAAGGTCACCAATCAGACAAAACTGGCTGGCAGTGAACTCCAGAGATCACCTGTCTCTGCCTCCACAGCACTGGGACTACAAATGTGTGCCACCATGCCTAGTTCTCTTTGCAAATTCTGTGTATCAGCATCCAGTCCGAAGGCTTTACCAACTGAGTCAGCTCCCAGCTACCTCGATTTTTTTTTTAAATCATTCTCTTTTGGGGATGTAAACTGGCACCTGCTTCTGTCCCCATCACCGTTTCCTAGCTTCTTGGGGCATCATTATCCACAACTAACTATCTCCACCTTTCCTTACTCATCTCTCTTCTTTTCCACTGCCTTCTGCTCCTCTTAGTCATGTGTCTTCTTCTTGGGCTGCTGCCCCTTCCTGTCCCTTATCCCCCCACCCCCTCTCCCAAAAGACACACAGAGATCAGGATTCCACCCTTTCTAGCCAGCACTCTATTCTGTCCCTTGAAGAATCACAGGCCGTAACACAGGGATGGTGGCCAGCTGAGGGATGGCTTTTTGTGTCCCTTGGAAGCTTCATTCACTCTCACCTCCAGGAAGGTAATAGATAACCTCTTGTTGAGACCTCCAGACTACACCTCAACTCCTGTTATGTCCCCTAGGCCTATATGTGTGTTCACTCTGATGTACACAGGCTTTTATTAGATCCCTTGGCCTACCGGTCAAAATAGCCTTTAATAATCCAATCCCAACCTCCCTCTCCAATCCTGTTTTCCACCTTTCCAGGGATAAATCTAATACATCAAACTATTCTCGTCCCTGTCCCCAGGCCTCCAGATTTCCTTGCACCTTCCAGGCCAGGGGTGGGGTGGTAGGGTAGCAAGGGATAGTTTGGTAGTAAGTCACTTGCCTACCATGAGAGAGGACCTGGGCTTAATTCCTGGAACCTCAAAATCAAGAGCTTAAGGGGAGCATTAAAAAGATCTCCTTGTCCCATCCCACTTCAGGGCCTGACTCCCTTTGTTCAGATTGTCTCCTCTACCCACTCACTGGGACACTCTCCCCCCACCCCCAGCTGTCAGAGGTCCTGGCTCTGGCCTGGGGCCACTTGGTTATCACTTTACCAGAGCATGTGGCATCTAGTCCTGTCAGCTCCCTCCTCCGCTTTTTATGAATATGTGTGTGCACGTGAGTTTATATACGCCATGTGTATGTATGTGTGTCTGCATGAGTTTATATATGTCATGTATGTGGGGGTGCCTGCAAAGGCTGGCAGAGGGTATTGGATTCCCTGGAACTAGAGTTACAGATGGTTGTGAGCTTCTGGATAGTGAGTGCTGGGAACCAAACCTGGATCCCCTGCCAGCGCAGTGAGTGCTCTTAATTGCTGACCCATGTCTCTTGCCCCCAGCCCTCTGGTTTTTGAAGGGAAGAAGTTCATCTTATTACCTGTGTGTTCCCTGTAAGCTAAGTTTGCATTAATTATGTGAGCCAACATAGCACTTCTGTGTGTTTGTGTGTGTGTGTGTGTGTGTGATGGTGGTGATGGTGGTAGGGGTGACCTGTGTTCTATAAAGTGAAGGGGAGAGAAGGAGGAGGGGAAAGAGGGAAGAAAAAGAGGAGGGAGCAGAGGAGAAAGGAAAGACATTAAAAGAAACCATGGGCATCATATTCAAATACTACCATCGACCACCTTCTTGAACATTCTCCGAGCACCCCAGGCAATTAAATGATCTGAGAGTTCCAACCGTTAGGAAATCTGCTTGTCTTTGTTTCTCGCAGTTTTCCCCAAACAGATCTGACTATCAAAACCTCTTTGAAACATTGATCCCTTTCCACAAGATATTAGGGGAGACAGGAGATTCAATGGGTGAGTGTCTGGGGTTGTGCGATGGGTCAAGTGGGAAAAGGCTGTCTGCTGGGCACAATGTGGGCGGGGGGGGGGGGGAGGCAAGAATCGATATCACCCTTGAGAGTTTGATCCTAACCTAGAACCTGAGTTTCTCCAAGTTGGGCACGCAGGCCCTGTGATCTGCCTAGGATTCTGAGGTCCACAGGAGTAGCATGATGCTTCCTGACTTGGGTCACCCGCATCAGCTGAGGACGTGACTTCCTGGAGTGAGTGTCTACTTGTTAATTATGTTAAACAAACACGACTTTGTTACTCCGCAGCACGCTGCACCCAAGAGGAACCTTCATTTAACTGCCCAGTTTATGTTAGTGACCTGCTGCTGAGCCTTCCACGCAAGCCCCGGAAATACCAGACTTTTCTACTGTTTGGGGTTTGGGATGCTTTGGTGGGTGAGCTGTGGAAGACCCTTCGCTGGGACCTGTCGGGTAGTCCAGGGGATGCTTGAAAGATTAGCCCGGCCAGCACTCCAGATGCATGCAGGAAGGGGATGGGTTAGTCAACCATATCCTTTGCAGATCATCAGAAGATAACAGGGCGCCATGAGTCACTTGCAGCACCCATGTAGTGTGAAGAGTGGCCACTTGCTTCTGATTGGGCAGCTGCAGTTCTACAACCAGCCTGTAGGTGGCAGCCTACATAGGACCTTCAAACCGCTCGTCCTGGACCCCTGCCCAGGCTCACCTTCACATCTGTTCCTTCCAAGTCCTCAGAGACATTGGGCACAGGTACAAAAATATGCCCCCCCCACCACAGCCATGGGGCACATATACCAACAAAGCCTCTAGGAAGCCCATCCCATTCACCCGCCCTCTCTGACGGCCATCTGGATGCAGGTCAGCTCCCCACCTCACCATGGCTGAGAACTCACCCATATCCCTGGGGGAAGAGGTATGGAGGCCCATCTCCTGCCATCGGGGGAGGGTCTCGGGGATTGGCAGGCAGCTTCTGGGGGGTCCTCTGAGGATATGGATAGTTGGGCTGGACGAAGGGGATGTAGCTCATCAGGGGGGTGTAGGAAGAGCGGAAAATTTGCTGTCCCATCTGCTGTGGGTTGTACGGTGTCACCTGCAGGGCAGAGAGAAGAGAGGGACAAGCTCAACATCCCCCAGCCCTGACCTTAACCCCAGCTGCTACCTTGTCAATCTGTGTAGCCTTTACTTGCCATATGTATCTGAGCCTCAAACTCCTAATCTGTAAAATGGAGCAGCACTACCTACTCTGTGTGGGGAGGGTCTAACTGCTGAGAATCACGCCACTGGCTCCGACAATAGGACATCAGCACCCTGTGAGCACCAGACAACTCCAACCAGTGGAAACCCCGGCCAGGGAAGAGCAGGTCTGTGCTGTGAGGATCACTGCGTAACCACCAGCTTTTTATTCAAGTGATTATTAAGCACTTGAAAATCCAGCTAGAGCAGCGGTTCTCAACCTGCCTAATGCTGCAGCCCTTTAATACAGTCCCTCATATTGTGGTGACCCCCCAACCATGTAATTATTTTCATTGCTACTTTATAACTGTAATTTTGCTACCGTTATGAATAGTAATGTAAACATTTGTGTTTTCAGGTCTTCTTAAGCAACCCCTGTGAAAGGATCATTGAAACTCTCCGCCCCTGCCCCAAAGGGATTGGGACCCATGGGTTGAGAACCACAGAGCCAGAACAAATGAGGAGCTAAAGTCCGGATGCTACTGCAGTGGAAAAACACATGGCTAGTGGCTACAGTATTAGGTAATGGGAGACAGTGAAAACAGGAGGTGGAGCAATGAGTATTATCTCAAACCTGTGGGAAAAATGGGAAGTCAGTGGGGTTTCTGCCAATACCTTGGCAAATACCATACTGTCTTGCCCCCAACATGCAAGGATACTATCCATCTCATTCACTGATACTGTCCCAGCTCCAGACAATGGAGTGAATAGTCAGCGGAGTCAGGGAGGGGACAGGAAGACGGGGGAGGGGGGGAGCTCTAAGCATCTGCTAAAGTGATGGAGGGCAAGCAGGATATCTGGAGCAACAGGGCCCGCTACTGAGAGCTCACACATGAGAAGACCTTTCCTCTTGTGGGTTTTCCTGTGTGCTGAGGGGAGCTTCTGTCAAAGCAGGGAGAGCTCCTAGATTTCTACTCTAACCAGAGAAGCCTATAGTACTCAAGAACCCCCTTGCTCCTCACATGTCTGTGTCTGATAGAAAACCTCTTGGACTAGTGTGTATGGAACCCTCAGGCTGTGGGAGACCTTTCATCTGGTCTCCATCACTACATCTACAAACCCTGAGACAAGATCATATGACCTGTTCTGATGGTAAGGTTCATGGGATTTAGACTCACCTAGGGTGTGCTGGGAGGGTGTTTTCAGAGAATTGTAACCGAGGATGGGAGACCCACCCTAAAAGTGGGCAGCTTCATTCCCTGGGATAGGGGTTTTAGACTGAATAAAAGGGGAACGAGAGAAAGCCACTTGAATGCCAGACTTCATCTCTTGCCCCTTCCTAACTGTGGTTCCGATGTGACCAGCAGCCTCACTCGAGGTGATGCCCTATACTCTCAAACTGGGTGAGAGAAACAGAGATTAAACCAAACAACAACGAAACTAAAACTTCAACTTGCCTTTTATCATCTTGGTGAGAAAAATAACTAACGCAGGGCCTCATTACTCCCATTTGGGAGACAAGGGAACTGAGGGTCCTGAGGCCAGAACCCCAGGGAGAGCCCAGAGCTTTGGTTCTGCTCCAGCCTTCCTCTGCTGTGCACTCTCTGAAAGCTGAGCTCATCCCCCAGTTGTTGGTATGCTGCTCAAAGAGTGGCTGCAGGGCCCTGTGACACCAGATGTGGGTACTGAAAACACCTCACAGGACCGACTCTGTGGCAGCTATAACAGGAAATGCCCCCTAGTTTCCACAGTAGGAAGTATTTGGCTCTGGCAGAGACTATTGAGGGATGAGTCCCAGATTTCACACCAGCCTTATCCAGGGATATTCCCAAGATTCCATGGGGCCAATCAAAGCCATCATATGCAGCAATATATGCTGCTCTAAAAATCACCCCCAAATACACTAATCTTTTACAAAAGCATAGAACAGTATGCCAAGAATCAGGCCTCGTTCAGGAAATCCTAAATAAATAGGTGTCCCTTGAAGGATAAGAAAGAGACCAATAAACAGCAATGGTCTCGGTCTTTAAAATTCTTACCATGTTTTATACTACATTATTCAAATATATACCCACTCATAATTGCCTAAAAAGACTCTGAGCCAGGAGGAGCTGTTAGTGTTTGTAGGTGGAGATAATGTGACTGGGATTCCTGAGACAGACTCTCTCTTAACAGGATGAAGGATGCTCTTACTCCTGATGAAACAGTTCTGACCATGGTAGCTTTCACCTATGGGACCATCGCAACCTCCAGAACATATTAGCATATTCCAGCTCAGAGATGAGGTTTTCAGAGAAAGGGTGGAACTCTGCGAAGGACTGAGTTGGAAGAAACTGGAATTGAAAGTACGGACTGTCCATGGACCTATGTGTGAGATGCAAGTCCATTTGGGGATGTGGAACTCTTGCCTTCAGCCCCTTCTATGTCCCCAGTCTAAATGATTTTTTTTTCTCATACCCTATCTCTGCCCCAAGACTCAGTACCTCTGGGCCTGCTTCCGTATTTGTCAATGAGTATGTATGAAGCTCAAGCAGCTTGGAAGCGGGTAACTACATGTATTTTTCATGTGTGTGTTTTGTGTGGTGTGTGTGCGTGTGCATGTGAGTGAGTGTGTATGTGCATGTGTGCATGTGTGTGTGTACTGGTACTTACACCACAGTATACAGATGGAAGCCTTGGGTGTCTGTCCTCACCTTTCACCCTTTTTTAAAGCAGTGTCTCTTGCTGTTCAATGCTATGTATGCCAGACTAGCTGGTCCATGAGCTTGTCCCATCTCCCATCTTGTAATAAGAATACTGGGATTATAGATGCATGCTACTGCATCTGGATTTACATGGGTTCTAGAAGTCTAAACTCCATTCCTTGTGCTTGGAAAGCAAGCACTTTATCCAATGAGACATCTCCTCATCCCACTGTTTCTCTCTGCTTCTCTCTATGGACGTCTGTTACTATCTCTGCTGCATTATTGTGATATACTACTTTTGTGTATTTATCTACGAAAAGTGTCCATCACAGTGGCCAAGAGCACCAGGATGCCAGGGCCAGGCCTTCATTTGCTTCTGAGTTAACATCTAAGGGGCATCTGTACCTGAAGTACTGGTGTAATTCATACCGCCACATTTGGCAAATAAAACTACAGGACACCAGTTTAATCCAAACTGGAAATAACCACTGAGTATATGTTTAACATAAATATTTCTTGTGCAATATTTAAATTTGAAATTCAAATTAAACTGAGTGTCTTTTACAGGAGCTAGCCAGCCCACATAGCATAAAGATGATTCTTTGGCCCACATATGCTGTGTGTGGATCTTGTCATGCACAGAGCTGAGGCCTCTGGAAGCGTTGTGAGTTTCCTCTTATCTTTATGTGCTTCTGACACCCAGTGAGAGAGGAGCAAAGGCTCCTGCATCTTCCTAATAGACCCTAAAAGAGCAAAGAGAACAGACCCCACCCTGATCCACATCCTGGTTCAGCCAACCCAGAGACTCATGAGCAAGAACTAAAGACTCCCTGAAAGTCCCTGGTCATGGAAGCTACTTGTTGCCACAACAGAGCCAAACCTAAATGTTAACGTTATGGTCTAATCTCTTTATGTCTCAGTTTCCCCATCAATAGCATACATTATAAGGTGGTTGAGAAGGCTAAATTAGTGTAGGAGAAGTCTTTGGGAAAGACTTGGTATTATCATGCAGTAAGGACTCTGTTAAGTGATATCTGATATCATTATGTGGCAACGTTCATCTGTGATACAGCACTCGACATCTGTGTTTGTCCCCTTAAGTCAGGGATGGGCCAGAAAGTAATGGTAGTGACTGCTGGGCAAGGATGAAGGAATGGAGAGCTTCCTGACCAAAAGACTTTGATGGAGCAGGGCATAGGAGGGGAAGTCACTCACTCACCTGTCGGGAGTAGCACCCCAGTGGTGGGTGTACCGGCTGCTGGTAGGGCATCCTTGTTGACCGCTGAGGATACAGGCCCTAAAGAGTAAGAGAGAAGTTCTTGATGTTGGGTAAGGGTCCCCAGGTTGAGCATGGAAGCTGTATACCTCAGTATCCCATTCACAGGCCTATGTCTACATCCCGGGCTGACCTCCCAGCCCCCAGCTGACTGACTCGATGAGGTTGCCTAGAGCTGACTGGATTATACCATGGCCAGCATAGGTCAGGACACATGGGAAGCCCCTTTAACAGACTCCAAAGCTTCTTTGGTGAGTGTTTAGGAAGGAGTCAGAGACTGACCACCTTTCAAAGGTTTATGCTTCCTGAGAAAGTTTATTCCACCTCTCTGAGAGTCTTTCCCTTGTCTTCAGAAGAGTGAATGGTAGGCCTATGGAGGCTATTGGAATGGCCACAGTTATCATTGTTGCTATCCGTATGCACAAGCAGATGCAGAGGTAAGCCTCCTGGGTCATTTCTAAGGTGCCGCCCGTTTGTTTTCTTAAGATCTCTCACTGGCCTGAAGCTCACCAAGTGGCTTGAGGCTTACTGTGTTGGCTGGCCGGTAAACTCCAAAGATCCTCCTGTCCCTGCCTCCCCAGAACAAGGACTACAACTGCCTAACCATGCCCAGCTGTTTTCCATTTGAATTTTGGTTGGTCAAACCTAGGTCCTCAAGTGTTCAAGGCGTGTACCTTATGGACCAAGCTGTCTTCTCCGCCATCACGGGCCTTTTCTACCTTTCCCCTAAGTCCATTCTTAGCCAACATGTGAGGTGTCCTGCACATCTGTGCACCGTGTTGATAAATCTGTGTTCAAGTATGCTCGCATATGTAGGGACCTGGGTCTAGCCCACTGGGATTCTGTGTACAAGTGTGCAACTGTGTCCCTGTGTGCACTCTTTTTGGGTTTCTGCTGCTAGGGGATCGTGTGTATCTGTAGCTCATGGCGAAGGTAAGCAGGGGGGATACATAAAGGAATGCAAGCAAAGAGCTGAGAAAGTACCTGGACACAGTAAGGACTCTGTAAATGTTAGGTCTGTCCATCATCCCCCACCGGCCCCTCCCTCCAGAATCTCCGGCAGCTTAGGGAATGGAAATTTTATTCACAACTCTGATTATTATTATTATTCACAACTCTGGGAATATCCTTATGTCCATACAGACACAAGACATACTAGCAGAAATGTTACAGAGAGTGGGCCAACTCATGACCCCTCCAAATGTCCATCCAGTCATTATCCACATCACAAGGGTACCCAGCCCTAACCAAGGGTACCTAGCAGGCCACATAGGGACCAGGATAGCTGTGAATTGCAGCCTAACATAAAATTGTAAGCTTACTTAGAACATTATTGCTAGATTATTTTACAACTATTTGGTAGCCTGATAGCATGATTCTAGGGCATGAACATCATAGTGACAGCATCTTCTTGTCACAGTGTCATGTAAAATAAACACGTGTGCTCTTGAAACCCATGGGTCATGTGTTGTACACCCCTACATTTTATGTGTGGCTCTAAGCAATTTTTCTTCATTCACCGTGGCCCAGAGGAGCCAAAAAGCTGGACACTACACCAAGGATTATGGACAGAGCCTGAGGCACCTCTCAGCCCAGGACATCTTTAGAGAACATTCTACAACCCAAAGTGCTGCCTCCGTTTGTGTCAAGCACTGAAAGGGTAATGATGGACAATACGCTCTTGATGAAGCCCTAGCTCCTCATGAGGGGCTTCGGGATCTCTGATGTGGAGTTGCCTGAGAAACCTTCCAGCTCCCCTTTCTGTTCCAGCTTCCAACTTGCTGAGAATCGCACGTCCTAACAGAGAGCCCTGCCCATTCTCTGGTGAAGCACTGATACTTGAAACCTTCCTGTCTTAGCCTCTCCCATTTTCACCAGTCCCTCCACCATCCCTTATGCCCTATTGCTTAAAGTTCTGCAACCAGGGAAGCCTCACTCACCACCATGATCCAGCCAGGTCCCTACTACCCCACCCTGGAGTAAACCCGATTTGCTCATTCCAGGCCCTCAGTGAGTTAAGAGGTCTGGAGCAGGTTGCTAAGCCTCGCCCCCACCCCCTGTCTACTGCTGCTTCCTTTCAACTACATTAACTTGCCTAACTGCCACCTCTTCCAGGGCTGCAAACACCAGGCAGCCATCCACCAACACCACCTGTTCTACGGGCCACCCTGGGGCCAATGGAGGGCATGCAGCTGGCCATCCCTGCCCCCTCCTCATAAGAGATGTTGCTGGATTCATTAGTATGAGAAAGACAGCCTGAGTCTGGGGACATTTGCAGTTGTTAGAACTGCAGCTTTGTAAAATCATGAGCAAATAAGCAGTCACTCTTCTTCGCTTAAGGCCATGGCCTTTCCCCACACAGCTTCCCCCTTTTTCATCTGGAGATGCTCCTATTCTGCGCAGAGAATCTTCTCTTCCCATCTCTGAGTGTCTCCACCATGAAGCTCTGAGTAAATTAGATTTGGGGCCTCATCTTTATTCCTTAGGCAGTGTGTGGAAGAGACCATGAAAGTCTCGTCCCCTGTTCCCTTTGCCCCCTCAAGGTCTACTGAACTCTCTGACCCCCTTTTCGTGGAGGGCCATAACTGAATATTAATGAAATGAACATCTGTGTCACGCTAGGGATTTTAAGAGTCCTTCCCCGTATGTGGGCTCAATTAATCCTTACAACATAATCAGTCTCTGCTGCTGCTGTAATTATGATAAGCCCCGCTCTTCTACAAACGGGGACAGTTAAGGAACTTGCCCAAGGCCACACAGTGCAGATGCTGCAGAGCACTTTCACCAGTCTTCTGGTTTCCAGATCTGCCTTCTCTCTACTGTATCAGACCTCCTGGTTAATCATCTCACAGTGAGCGCTGGGAGATTCTGAGATGCCATGAGAAGATTGAAACACTGTGTTCAGTCACCAGCTGGGGAGCTCCTTCACAGCTAACTTCAACTAGGCCATTCACTACCTGAATCCACAGAAGCTAGTAGGTCCCCCGGGCAAGCCAGAGAACCACTTCTTTGCAGAAGTTGATGGATGGATAGATGAGTGGATAAATGCATGGATGGATGAATGGATGCATGGATGGATGGATGGATGGATGGATGGATGGATGGATGGATAGATGGATGGATGAATGAATGCATGGATGGATGCATGGATGGATGGATGGATGGATGGATGTATAGGTGGTGGATGGGTAGGTAGATGGGTGCATAGGTGGATGGGTGGGTAGGTGCAGAAATGAATGGATGGATAGATGGATGGATGCATGGATGGATGGATGCATGGATGGATGAATGGATGCATGGATGGATGGATGGATGGATGATTGGATGGATGGATGGATGGATGGATGGATAGATGCATGGATGGATGAATGGATGCATGGATGCATGGATGGATGGATGGATGGATGATTGGATGGATGAATGGATAGATGCATGGATGGATGGATGGATGGATGGATGGATGGATGGGTAGGTGGTGGATGGGTAGGTGGATGGGTGCATAGGTGAATGGGTGGGTAGGTGCAGAAATGGATGGATGCATGCATGCATGCATGGATGCATGGATAGATGATGCATGCATGAATGAATGGATAGATAGGTAGTTGGATGGATGATAGATGGATGGGTAAGGATAAATAAGTAGACGAATATTGATGAGCCATCAGTCAAGTGAATGGAGAGATAGAAACATACAGCAGAAAGGCTAGGGTGAGCAGCAGTCAGAGAATGTTTCAAAATAAGCATATGGCTATACCTATCTCAGACAACAGGCTGAGCTGAATGTCCAGTGAGAATTACTGAAAATCTATCGTTTGACCTATAAGAAAGTATTCTCTGCTTCTAGAAATTTGCCATCCAGAGGTGCTGGCTCAGTTCCCCCCCCCCCCATAGTCAGCCTTACAATTTGAACACCAGTGTGAACTTACTTTGGACTCCAAGTCTCTTCCTGACCTTTGAGTACCCACCCCTAGCTCAGTGCACAGACTACAATAAGCACAGAGCAGAGGTCTTTAAAATTACTCAAGAAAATGAATAAATAAATAAAAACGAGTCGGCCGATGAGGAGGTGAATAAATCAACGGGGATTAGAGAAGCCCCAAATTGCAAGGGTTTGAGAACACCAGCAAAGGAAGCCGTGAATTAATGACCCGGATGCTCCTCTGGAGACTGTGTGGAGATGGTACTCCTAATGTGAAGATGACGCATGTGATTTCCCCTGGACAATCTCCACATTGTAAATTGCAAGGCATTTTGTACCTGCAGAGGGTAAGGAAGCAGGGATTCATTCTTTCGAAAAAAGTTGAAAACACAACAGAGACAGGTCCTTTGCGTGTGACACTAATTTCTTCTCCACTCTCCCCTTTCCAGACCTGGCTAAGCTGGGCCAGACCAGCAAATGGCCAATGCACAGGTCTGAGACCCTGTACTACCTGGAGGAACTACATGACGTTGACAGAGAAGAGGCAGAAGTAGGAACAGAAGATGGAGAAATCTCTGATGTTGAGCGCCTCTCCTGAAAACACGGAGCATTACCTAAGGGGACTGTTGAGTTATTGGATCGGACAAAGGCTTAAAGTAGAGTGGACATTTATTTGATTCTTTCTTCCTTCTACCAAGTGGGCCATGGTTCTTAAGGGATATTAAGTTAAATGGACAAAATGAAGAAACTACATTTTCCCTGCATAAATAAGCTCCGTGAGGAAAATTTCAAGCCCTGCTACAAATTCTTCACTATCTCTTTGCATGGGACTTCCAATTCCATTTCAGCTAGGATCCCAAGATGCAGTGTGCATGCATGGTATGCGCGCGTGTGTGTACACAAGCATACACGCAAGCACATGCGCATGCACATGAGTGTGTGCGTGAGTGTGCATGTGCGTGTGTATGTGTATATACCTTGTGGTGAATCCATATGATCACAACAAAAATAGTAGCAGAGGCCCACAGGTGGGCAGTGTCTACTCCTATCCTCATATGACCTATGTTTAGGGGTGGTGTTCAAGGGCACTTCCAAGGTTCTCGGTGCAGCAGGCTCCTGGGAGAGCCAGAGCCACTTGCTTACCTGATACTGCGGGAAGGTCGAGTGACTGGAAAACACCGGTGGAGGTGGACAATTCAGATTGAGCCAGAGAGGCTGGTTCAGGGTAGTCGAGGTCAAGGCTGTGGTGAAGCGTGGGGCAAAAACATTCCCAGCATACTTGATGTTCTTTTCGGGCACTGTTGTAGGGGAGTTAACTATAAATCACAGTAGAGGGAGAGCATCTCAGTGCCTGCAGCAGGGATAGAGGCTTCACCTTCTATGCTGTAACTATCAGGGAATACATATTCTCAGGGGCCAGGTCTTTTAAGCTCCGAGAGGGGTCCTTTCAAGTCGGGGAGATTTCTAACTCCGAGAAAGCATCATTAGTGTGGCTCTTGGTCATGTGGAAGGATTAACTTCTCTCTCCATCACTAACTGGTAAGTGAAGTTAGTGAGCAAGGTATACAGTAAGCCACATTGCTGAGGCTGTATTTCACCTACTTGCAAAAAGGAATTTCAGCTTTATACAAGCAAGGGCAAGACTGTTGCAAAGGGGCTCCCTCTAATGATTAAACCCACCTGACCAAGAATGAATATTCAGCAACAGTAGAAACTTTGTGCAGGTTGTTGTTACTATATAGGAATGGTTTTCTAAACATTTTAAAGATGAATGCTACTTTTCTTTATGTGTATGTGCATGTGCATGTGTATGCATGCGTGCGTGCATGCGTGTGTGTGTGTATGTGTGTGTGTGTGTGTGTGTGATGTGTGTGTAAAGAGGGTAGTTTTCAGACTCTTGGAACTGGAGTTACAGGTGCTTCTGAGTCACAAAACATGGGTACTGGGGACCAATCTCCAGTCTTTTGGAAGTACATAAGCACTCTTAACCACTGAGCCATCTCTCTAGCTCTTAAAGCTGAGTATTTAAAAACATGAAATAGTTCAGTGTGGGATAACTTAATACTGAGATTAAAATGAGATTAAGTTGAATTGTTATTATTCGTGAACACTGGATTCTTCTCCTCAACAGAGACATCCATGAGCTGTGGAATCAGAACTACCCCTCTCCACAGCATTCTTTTTTGTTAATTTCTTTGTGTTTGGAAAAGGGTTTTCACTTTATGACTGATCCAGTTGTAGGTGGGCAAAGGAGAGGAAGCCAAGCCAGGTCACAAATGATCTCAGTGTGGAAGTAATACAAAGCATGGATTTCTCTGTGGCCTGGGCAAACTGAGAAGCTGTAATACATCCCTGGTTGGAGCCATATATGACATCAGTTGTTTGTGCCTCTGGGATCTCTGAAAACCAATTACATTCCTCTAGCAGTTGGATTCCCTTAGGGAATGCTGGGAGAAAATAATTTCCTCCATTTTATGGAGTTAAAAATCCTGACACCCAAGGGAAACCAGTAACTTGTTCACAGACAGGATGAGATACCCCTACTTGGACCTATCGGTGTTTCCAGGTAAAGTTCACTTACATTTCAGATCCAGCCCATCCATATCCACTTTGGTTCGAAGCCTCAGCTGCCCACTAGGGTTCTTGGTGGCCCCAAAGAACTCATAGAGCAGATTCTTCTCTGCTGGCCACACGGGCTTCTTGGTTGGCAGAGTCATGGAGATGGTGCCCACTGAGTCACTGTGACCCTCCTCACCACACGTGTCCTTCCGGTTCTGGGGCCACTGGTTGAGAAAGAGGCTCTCTCGACTTTTGGTCAGCTCTTTTGTACCAGGGCTTCGTTCTGTAGAAGGAGAGAAATTGGGTTAAAGCCTCTGGACAGCAAGAACTTCATGTGAATTTTCTTTCTTGGAGCCCATAGCTTACATTGAGGTCCAGGCCACACTAGGGACCTGTTGCAGGAGATATTTAAAACGGCGGCATTCAATCTGGCTTTCTTAATCAGCCGCCATGTTCCCGACTAGACCCGAGGCCACGAATGGCCGCGGCCGCTGCTCAGCTCAGGCCATCTGCTCAGGCGGTCAGAGACACTGGCCCTGCCACCCACGAGATGCCAGCATGGGAGATGGCTCTGCCAATCTCCAATTAGAGGTGTTTCCCAATTAGCTAATCTAAATATAAGTTGTTATCCAGGACTGCTCCCCATACCTTCATGGCTCTTCATCCTCCTACATCTCTGCTTTCTCTCTCTCCCTCACCTCCATCCTCCTCTTCCTTTTCCTCTTCCTCTCTTTACTCCTCCCGCCCTAGCTCCTCCTACAGGGACCATGTCTAGGTCAGGTGCATCCCAGGGCTTGTTCTGAAGTCTCCTCTGATGGCTTCCCATTCTGATATTCCTGTCTTATACATCTATCTCTCCAGCCATCTGTCTACTCATCCATCTGTCCACTGATCCATTCACCCTCCTACCCTTCCATCCATTCATCCTATCCACCCATCTTTCCAGTCACTCATCTTTCCATCCATCTGTTCAGTGGTTTATCCAGCCAGCTGCTTATCTATTTATTCATCTATTCATTCATCTACTATATATTTGTCCATCCATCCATCATGTATCCATTTAATTGTCCCTCTACTATCCATCTACCTATCCATATACCCATATCTTCTTCTTTTTCTCTTAGACAGGGCCTCATTGTGTAGCTCTGGTTGACCTCAAACTCACTGTGTAGACCAGGCTGACCTCAAGGTCACAGAGGTATGCTTGTCTCTGCCTCCTGAGAGCTGAGATTAAAGGCGTGTGCCACCATCCCTGGTCATTTCGTTTTTCATTCTTCCCTTCCCCCCCATCTTTTCTTCCTTCTTCCACTGCCTTTCCCCATCTCTCTTTCTTCCTTCCATCCATAGTGCCCAAGCTGAGGATATGAGGGTAGCTTGGATGAGGTTGCACATGGCTTAGTTAAAGAGACAAACATCCCTACAGAACACATAGTCTGAGCCATGATGCTGAGTCCCTCATCATAAATGTCACCTCTGCTGTGATTCTCACAGGCCATTCAGCTCTCTCATCAGTGCCCCAATACTAGAGACACAGCCATGAGTCAGAGCCAGACTGCCCTGCAGGAGCTCACACAAGGAAGAAGGAGTACCCAGAAATAGCTCCAGGACAAGGCAGATGGTCACTGCGAGGTGACAAAGAGACAAAATGGAAGAAGATACTGGTTGGGATCTCGTCTGTCTAAGAGGGCCCTTCAACCCTGAAGGAAAGAAGGTTTAGCAAGACTCTCATTGAGGGCTACCAAGAAGATGTCACTAGCCTGGGCAACTATAAACAAATGACAGGAAGCATCAAAGGAATGAGGTGATTTATCCTAAGTGACTGGGTGACTGGAGTCACTCCATGGAAGGACTCAGTGGCTGCCAGACTCAGGTCTTATTGTGAATACACCGAGCATCCATCCATCACAGAAGGACACTGACACCTGACTCATCAGCAGAGAACTCACCCGCATTTCCCTTCAGTGCTGCAACCCTTTCTTCAAAAATGGACTGTCTTTGTGTGTGGAACAGTGATGCAAAACATTCCAGATAGACTAGTGTCCTCACTGAACGCATACAGAATTTCTTGTCATTATTTCATAACCAGTACGGTGTAACCACTATTTGCATAGCATTTACATTGGATTAGGCACCACCCCTAATCTATAGATTATTTACAGTGTGTAGGAGGGAGTGAGCAGGTTGTGTGCTACTGTGTATACGGCTCTTGAGCGTCTTTGAAATAGGCATTTGAGAGGTGACTGGAAACAAGATATAGGGACAGTTTTATAAATGTGTGCACACATAAATTATATTATATGCTATATTATATACATGTACTTACAAGTCTTACATAATTACTATTAAGGCATTTATCTGTTAGAAGCAGAAAGTGGACTTTGGTTTCTGCCCCTCACTCTTTCATCAGACTGGCTGTCTCTGAACACCTCAACAGAGCTTGACTGAGAGGCCCACCTACATGCAGGTGGATGGCTATGAGCTGCTGTGGACACCCTGGAGGCACCTGGGAACTCTGGTAACAGCTGGATCCAAGGACCTGTACTTCAGTGTTACCCATGGTAGTGGGCGTGATCCCCACATATCATGAATCCCTATACAACCAGGCCCAGAAGTCCCCAGGGCCTCCTCATGGGCCTGGACCCTACTTTCTCAGAAAAGGAAAGACTGCTCCAGCCAGGGCCAATTTAGGAGACTATGACATTTTTAGCAGAACATGTCCCCAGAGTCTCTTCCAGCAGTTCCTCTGGTTGCTGAGTTTAGCCCCCAGCTAGACTGCTGAAATAATATACCCACTAATAATAGTCATTTTCCCCAGAGACCAGCATATCTGCAGCCACTCACACAGCTACAGCCGGTCTCTTCAACATCTGCAAGACCCCTCTGGCATCTGGGAACGCTCTATCCCTTTCCCCCCCTCTCTCTCTGTCTGTCTCTGTCTCTCTCTGTCTTTCTCTGTCAGTCTGTCTCTCTGTCTCTGTCCCTTACTTGTCTATTTTTCCTCTGCCTCATAACTATGCAGATACACTCATGACAAACATACTTTACCAGAAGCATACTCAGCTCTGCACCCCTGTGCTTTCTCTAATGAGTGTGCTCACCCTGTACAAAGACCCCTCTAGCATACCTAGTTTTGTATACAAAGGCACTCTCTGAGTGTGGGGAGGGGAAGTGGAGAAGATACCTCTGGTCTGTAGCCCCTTCATCAAGGAACATGAAGGGTCCCCTCTAGAAGGAGAGGATGAGTGTTTCCCTCCCTCTGGGGGAGGGCTCAAACCTCTTCCACCCACCGCCATCTTCCCAAAGCCTTGTGACCCCTCCAGGTTTGCTGAGTCTGGCTTGTCACCTCAGCTCTGATTTCCCGGGGTCCCTCCACTGCTCCAGAATATAGAATGCTTGGGAAGGTGACCTTGTTCTCATTTCTCAGTGCTGTGAGCCCTCCATAGACAGGCACTGTCAGTTAAGCATCAGACTTCAGCCTGGGGGTGACCTTTCTCTTGGTTGTTGTGAGTATAATCTATTCTCCTAGTGATTGGCAACTGTGGGCAAATGGCTTTGCAATCCAGTTTGAACACACACAATGCAGAGTCCCAGAGATGGACAGGGAGCACTAGGAGGGGGATGAGTTTCCTGGGATGACCAGAGTTCCTATTCAAGTGCTGAAAATATACTTGTCTAAGCCTCGACAGTTCTACAGAACAAATCCCAGGACCAAGAGTTTGATCTGTGCCTAGTTAGATAATGTATGCCCTACACAGGGTG
Organism: Arvicanthis niloticus; assembly: GCF_011762505.2. Classification (NCBI taxonomy): domain Eukaryota; kingdom Metazoa; phylum Chordata; class Mammalia; order Rodentia; family Muridae; genus Arvicanthis; species Arvicanthis niloticus. Next base: position 26,590,934 of record NC_047662.1, on the reverse strand, counting down.
AACCAGTTCTGATGATGGGTGCCAGGAAGGGTGCCTCCATAAAACAATAAGTGACCCCCACCTGCCAATCAATTTTCTCTCCCAGCCTAGACCCAAGTCTGGAATCTTTCCTGATAAGGTAAATAAATCCTCCAGTATGCTCTGGGTACCTAATAAAATCTGAAATTATGTGCCTTACAGGGCCTGGAAAGATGGCTCACTCAGTGAGATGCTTATCACACCAGCCTGAGAACCTGAGTTTCGATTCCCCACATCTATATACAAAGCTGGGTGTGGTAGCAGGTGTGTAATCCTAGTCCTGGGGAGGCAGAGTCAGCATCCCTGGAGTTCATAAGCCAACCACTCTGGCTAAATTGGTGGGCTACATGTTCAGTGAGGAGAAGACCCTATGTCAAGAATAGGATGGAGGGGGCAGAAGAGATGGCTCAGTGGTTAAGAGCACTTGGCTGCTCTTCGAGAGGTCCTAAGTTCAATTCCCAGCAACTGCATAGAGGCTCAGAACCATGTGTAATGGGATCTGATGCCCTCTTCTGGTGTGTCTGAAGACAGAAATTCTCTCTCTATATATATATGTGTATATATATATATATATATATATATATATATATATATATATATATATATATATATGTGTGTGTGTGTGTGTGTGTGTGTGTGTGTGTATGTATATATATATGATGGAGAGCCACAGAGGAAGTCACCTGACATTACTTCTGGCCTCCAGACATATACATGTGTATATCTATCCACACCTGAACATGTATACATTCATATACCTCTTAGATACACACACACACAACCAGAGAGGCTGCACTGTTTCGCTTTGCACAAAAACACACCATAGTATTGATCAGTTTCCTGAGGGGCTCTCCTCCTTGAAAACCTTCTCACTTTCCTGTTCTCAGCCCCACTCACCAATCCAGTGGTGGCCCTCAAGAGCGGGGTCAGCCTCAGTCTTGGAGCAGATCTTGGCAAACACTGGAAGCTGCCTCTTCGGAGGAGAGAACTCAGGGAGCTTGTCAGGGAGTGTGGGAGGAGGTGGGGGTGGCAGCAGCAGGAACGGGCCCAGCCCCATGGGCTCCCGGGGTCCGGAGCCGTTGAACATGCTATTCTGCAGGAAGTCCTTAATGACCTTGGTCTCTTCCAACACCATCTTGTTGTCTGGGGCCTTGGACATTTCAGTCGACTTCAGTGGGAACTGGGCCAGGAGCTTGCTGATCTCTGAATTAGAGGCACCCAGGCCTTTGTCCTTAGTCCCCTTGACACTCTTGATCTTGGCCGCTCGCAGGATGCCGGTGACTGTAGACATGGCAGAATCCGAGTCCTGCCTGCTACCGATGATGGGCATGGACAGCTTCTGCTCCTGAAGCTTGTCACCAGCCATTATGGCCGATCCGGCATACTCGGTGTTGTCTGCCCCAAGAGGAGGCACAAGAAAGCAGGGAGCCAGCTCCCGGGTCCCCTGGGGAGTAACAATAGGTGTCGCCAGCTCCCCAGAGCCCTCTTGGACCAAGATGAGATGTTCTTTAGTGAGGCTCAAGAACTCTTGCTCCACCAGCAGGGAGATCTCATCCTTGCCACCGCTCAGTTCCAAAGCTCTGCAAAAGGATCAGAGACCGAGAATTAGTGTGCTCACCAGCACCAGTGGGTGACTCTGACAGCAGTAAGGGGTCGGGAGAGGCAGCACCTAGGGAAAGAAGGTGGATTCATAACTTGTTGAAAACAAGTTTCCCAGTGAGAAAACCTGTTGCTTTCTCCAGAAGGAAAATGAGCCAAGTGGTCACAAAGCTAACCCCCAATAGGGTTTAGCACCACCCACTAGGCCACCATTGTGCTGAGACTATTTACCTTTCCTTCCTCAGAACGAACACCAGAGAGGTAGTTCACTGGGGGAATTTGCCCAGCAGCAAAGGGGCCAGCTGTGCAGGAGCATTTCGCAGAATGAGATGTGGAGTCTGAAGGAGTCCCCGGGAACACAGCACAGCCTCCCTCTTACTCAAGTGCCCAGCAAGGCTCTCATCTGGCTCTATTAGTTTTCATCTGTGTGGTCCTGAGCAAGTCGTTCAGCATCTCAGATACTCTACTCTGATATCCCTATGTGAGTCCCAGAAATATCATGGAGGGATGTTTGAACAGCGCAGACGCTCTACCACAAGGCTCAGTTACCTGTCAACTATTGTGTCTGCATAGCTCACAGTCTGACCAGACCCTGAATCCTGAATTCTACAGTGTGACCATCTGGATACCTGTATATACCCTTGCCGGCATGGCATCTGAATTGTTTCTTGTTTTTGTTTTAGTTGTGGAGGACAGCACCACTTGCCCAGAGCCTGAACCAGTTCACAAGGCTTTCCCTGTGCCCCTGTCCCTGGTCTCCATCATGGATCTAGACGCCAACAATCCAATGGCCCTTAATGGGCCAATGAATTCTTAGCCCCTGGTTTTTGGTTTTTGGTTTTTCTCAGGTGAGGGAGAAGGTGGTGAGCCTGACATCTCAACTACCCACCAGCAACCCTGGTGAGGGACCCCTCCCTCCACTGCATTCCCATGGGAACCAAGATCCCCAGAGCTGAGAAGCAACAGCTAAGCATACTCAAGTGGTTCCTGGGAAGGGAGCATATAATTGACTATATCTGGAACATTCTGGAAACCTGCTCAGCTGACACTCAGGACACACAAAGAGGGAAGGTGGTTAAGAAGCAGATGGGGTGGGGGGAATAAAATGAAAGGGATGCCATGGGGCACAGTGGCTGCAGTTTCACTGCCACTAAACCAAGACATGGTCTGCTTCACAACCCACTAGAAGCTAAGAAGGCAAAAGAAACACCCAAAACAGTGTGCATGGGGTGTCCCCACTTTTCTGATAGTGCTGTCTGCTTTTGAGGATGCATACTCACACGAGCACATTTCTTGGTGCACACAGATCTGCACGAAAACAGGCGGGTGCATAGTTCACTCACAGGGGAGTAGAACCTGCCCTTAACAGTCCACAGAGGTAGCTCTGCTTCCCACTCTCAATTTCTCTTTCCTTCACACTCTTCTTTCCCTCTCCCTGGCTCTCTTAAATATTCCCTTCCTTTTGCCTCCTTCCCATGTCTAGACTTTGGGCTATAAATAGTCCCTACTCTCACCGCTGTGCCCCAGGAACAATCAGAGTAAGGAGGATGGATGCCCCAAGTTTCAGATCCTTTTCCTCCCTTCAAGGGATCAGGTGAGTCTCAAGTCCCAGGAACCGGTCACTTGCCAGACCAGTTTTTGTTTTTCCTACCTCCACCTCCCTCCCCCAATACATCCCCCCCCCCCCACTCCACCGCCTTGCAAAGTCAGCTGCACACCAATAGCTTTTCTGAATTAGCCTCACCCAAGGATGCTTATGACACTTGGAGCCATTGTGGTCACATTTAAACAACAAAAGCAGCCTTTATCTCTCAGAGCTACATGTTAAATATGTATAGATCAATTATGTCTGGGGTTTCCTTGAAAACTAATCCAGCTGAGGGAGGGAGAGGGTACAACAGACAAGATCCTGCCTGCTTGCCGTAGGCTGTCAATCACTCAGGAGGAAAGCTGGAAGCAGACACCTGGGGCCATCATGTTAGTCAGTCTACTGGCATCTATATTTGGTTTCTGGGTTACACATACACGCACTGGAGTCACCACAGAATCTCCAAAGGTGCCAAGTGGCAGGAAAGCAGCTTCTTTCCCCCCCAGTGTCTGTGTGCTTGTACATGTGCACACGAGTGTGCATGTGTGCCTAGGGTGGGGATTTATGTGTGTTTATGTACATGTGGAAGCCAGAGATCAACTTCAGGTATCTTTCTCAGGAACATTGCTCAGAGTCTCCCACTGGCCTAGTGTTCACAAATCAGTTTAGACTGGTTGACCAGTAAGCCTCTGAAATCCCCGTGTCTCACCCTCCCTAGGGATGGCCTTATAAGTACAGACCACCACATCTGGAACTTTTGTGTGGGTTCTGGGGATTGGATTTAGGTCTTTGATATTTCAGGCTAGTACCTGAATGACTGAGCCAGCCTCTAAGCCCTCCATAAAAACACCTTTTAAAAAACCTCGAGGTACCAGTTTCAAAACACCCCAGGCATGGTCCTTACTTGACACTCAACTGACACTCCCATCATTCACGGCCTGGAAGCCAGGCAATAGAAAAAGACCAGTGGACCGTGGATAGGAATTTTTGTGCTGCCCCACTCACTTCCTGTCTAAGCCTTGTTTTCCTCATTTGTCAAGTAAGTTACCTCTTCTCAAGCTTAGACTGTGGAGATGTTATGAAATAAGTACGTTAGGCAAGACTTAACACACTCCTGGTGTATAGCAAACCAAAAGGACCCATGTCCTTATTAGTGGTTATGTCTGTAAAAGGCACCCCAATCCCTCTGCACAGCCTGCCACCACCAGACTGCTTCGGGCATCTGAAACAACTCAAACCTGACTCATTCAGCTCAATCCCCTCTGGATACCCTGCCAAGGTTAACGGGGTTGTTTGAAAGCTAGAGGTAAGCACTGTGTCTAAAATAGAGGCACACAGCCTGGCTTGTGTGCTCTCCAGGTACCTCCCACCAAGACCACTGGAGACCTCATTACCACAAGGCAGAAGGGAGGCCATATATCAATATTTGTGCACACAGTTGACACCCTTCCACATCCCTGAACACCTGACAGGATCATTCCCACTTCACAGATAAGAACCCTGAAAGATCAAGAACCTCAGCACCATGTTAGGGTGGAGGCTGAGGTGGGGGAACACAGCTGATTCACTTCCTGTACTCAGTCAGTCTCCTTTCGGGAGTGTCCCTCCATTGCGGTGCCCCAGCTCCTACCTGCACTTTGTTCCCCAATCTAAATGCAATCAGAGATATTATCACTTTCATCCCGTAACGCCAACCCTCAGAGAGTCATCAAGGCGGATCTTGAGCCTGTCTTCCGTGACACCAGCTATCCCTGACAGCTACATGCCTGCTGCATGTCTGGTGAGCTTGCCCTCTGAGTCTTCCACTAATTTTCAGTTAGAAATGTCTAACTAGAGAAGAGTCCAGGGCAGGGGCAATAGGACATTAATGAAGACCACACCTACGGCTTGACAATAACCCAGTATCAGCTCATAGGGAAAATAAAGCAACCCCATATCATCCCATCTCTCCATACCTTCATGAAAACCTTTGTCAAACACCCAGCTGCGATCAAGATTCCTCACATACCCAGTAGTCCTTAATCCCATGTCTTCCCTCCCTTCTCAGCACCCTTTATCCCCAGGAAAATAAGATTGGCTTGTTCTTGTTTGTTTTAGAAAACTGCATGGCCACAGAGCAGGGACATTCTCAGAACTCAGATCAAGCAATCCCCTTGCTTAAAACCATCTTGTGGATTCTCATTACTCATAGGATAAAATCCAAACTCCTTGATGATCCCCGGGACACTACACAAATTGGCCCATCTCCAGCTCCTTCCACCGAGTTGATCTTTTATCTATAACTTGAAATGCCAAGCTCATCCCCACCACCAATGATCATCGCATTTCCTGTGGGATGAATGCTCTGTGTACCTGCTGGATTGCCCCTTACCTGGCTCCTCTGCAACATTCAGGTGTCAATTCAGATGCCATAAGTCTCCAAGAGGCCTTTCCTACCTGACTTTTAAAGGACTGTTTCCTCTTTCACTTGCTAGGTATACTCTGTGGGGGTCTCCATCAGTCTTTCTCCTTCATGTTACCTCTACCACAGTGGATTTTTATTTAAAATACATCACTTCCCCAACATATGCATGGACTCTATCTCGGTCATCCCAGAGGTCTTGGAGCCTAAAACAGCACCTGTCACAAAGCTCCAGCTCAGAAAAGATTTGTTAGCTAAATGGAGAAACTTTCTTGTCTCTGTCCCCGTGGTGTGCACTTTTCTTCCCCTCTCCTGGCCAAAAACTGTACCAGCTTCTTTGATTTGTTGCAATCTGTCTGACATCCCCTTAGGCTGACCAGAAGCCCACCCCCTCAACCCTCTTGCTTAGTCTGATTCCAAGAACTTCCTGCTAGACATGGGTGGAGCCTGTCATCAGATGACCACATTGGGATGTACAGACGCTCAGAGAGCTCATGGTGTCTCTGCCGTCACAAAACATTTCCTAGGCTGCACCTAACTTTAAGTTCAAAGGTGAGCACGAGTTTCCTGGAATCCCGGAGGTGGGTGGCGGTACATGATGTTCTTGTAGGTATGTAGGCATGCGCACCTCTGTGCACATCGACAATGTCAGAGGTCTATGTCAGATCGTTTTCTTGGTCACTTTCCACCTTATCTTTTGAGACAGGGTCTTTCACTGAACCTGGAGCTCATCAATTCGGCTAGGCTGACTGGGCAATGAGCGTGGGGAATCTGCTTATCCCCGTCCTGTCCCCAAGCACTGGGATTCTGGATGTGTGCTGCCAACACTTATTTGAGTTCCAGGAATTTGAACTCAGGAGGTCCTCATGCTTGCAGAGAGCATTTTATCCACTAGTCTTGGCACCCCTCCAGTGGTGTTTGCTCTTTCCTTTGGGTTGACAAACACCATAAACTCTACTAAACTCTATCTAGTGACTCATTCCAAGAAGACAGCCTGACTCCTGAGCTTCAGATAAAGGAATCAAGTCCGAACCCATGCCAAGGTTCTGGAACCCAAGGTCTGTGCTTGTCCCTCTGCTTCAGCAACCTGTGAAAATGACGATTATGTGCCTGTGGCTCAAGACTTGTGTCATTTCTGCATTTGCAATATACAGAATTGTGTGAAACTAAGGGCTAGGGACTGGCTGGCACCCCTTCCCAGTGTAATGACTAAGCAAGCATGTTCTTAGCTCCCCCAGCAGCAGCTCTGTGTACATGATAACACAGAGCAAAGATGAAAACTGCTACTCGGCTGAGCCAAACAACAGGAAAAAAATGCAAGCAGCAAGTTGTAAGAGCCAAAGGAGAACACCGAGACAAATATTTTCTTCTAGCTATGGCATCTTAGACTGATGGCCAACATCACCCAGGCCAGGTGCCCTGGCCACATGGCTGACTAAAAAGAAAAGCAAGTGGAAGGCTTTGGAGTCACACATAGACTCAGGCTTGAACTGTGGTCCATCTGCAGACTGACCTCTGACCTCAAGGTTCCATGTCTACATGGTGGGGAACAGCATGGTAGAATTGTTAAGAGGTAGTAAGGTTCCAGAGGGAGGCAGAAACTACACAAAACTGCCCACTGTCTAGTCTAGGCCAGGTCTTTTACAAGTGTCCTCATATCGAAGCCACAGGTCCCATTTATGAAAGTTGACAATAAGTGTTAACATTTATTATGTGATGCTTTTCTCAGCGCTCTCCACCACAGCCTCAGTGGGGTAGTGCAATCATCCAGCGAGACATCTCTAACTCACCATGCTTTTATTGAATCCTTTGATAGCTGCTTCTCTTCAGGATTCAGTAAGAAGCAAAGACTTAAAAAGTACTTGGAGTTTGGTCTTAACCTTTTGATTCTCTTGAGACCAGTTACCCCAACCCACCCTGCTGCAGAGGAGCTCAGACTAACCTACTGCAGGATGATACATCCAACAGAGGAAACCTCCAGGGAGCCTCATCCCACAGTCTGTTGTCGGGCCCTGACGAGGGCATGTGTACTAGTCATAGGACCAGCTCAGTTCAGTCAAGCCCAGTCCTTGTCAGAAGAACCAGCTGAACTCAGCCCGAATTGCTTAAACCAGGGAAATGGGGGCTAGGTATGGGGTTGTAGTTGTAAATCACTGGGTTTTGAGTGGTTGACTGACTTTGATAAGCTAAATGAGATCCAGTTACCAAACCTACCTATCCTGTACGGTCCGGCCATGTAATTCCCCTGACCCTAGTCTGCTGGCACCTTCCCCAATCTCCAGACCTATCTTGGGTTATACATATATGTTCAGTCTCAGTCTGGTGAGTCCTGAGTGGACTGTTTCCAACCTCCAGGCTTGGTCCTAATCACATATCCTGTGTACCATCCTAGCCTTGCATACCATATCCAACCTACAGACTGAGATGCTCATGTGTGACCCAGCCCAACCTGGTATGTCCTGGGAATCTTCCTTCCTATCTCTAACCCTCAGGTCTAGCCTCAGGCTCCCAGACATACAATGGATAAAATTTTAAAAAATTGCACACTCAGGTCTCATCGCAAACAAAAACAATATGAAAGACCAAGACTGTATATCCCATGACGTCCACTAGTCCTATAAAAGTGTAGAGCAACCTATAGACTTCTTCAAAGAATCCAAGGAGTTTAAAGAAGATGCAACAAACCAGCTCAATGAGCTCAATGAGAATAGCCAGCAGTAAACGCCTGCGTGAGACCCAAGAAAACACAAACACATGGCACAGAGACATGTCAAAGAGGACTCAAGGTGGGAGAACTGAATCCAATAGAGAAATAGTGAAGAAAACTCAAGCTGAAATGAAGATGGAATTGAAAAACTCAACAGCGCAATTTAAAATACTCGGGGTTTGACCTGCAGATAGCCATGAAGAGCATTTGATGAAGAAATAAAGATAACAAGAGAATGAATTAGTCAGATCAATGGAGTTGACAGAAAACCTAGAGCCCCCTCCCGTTCTGAGACTGAGGAATTTTAGTGATGTGGTAGATGAACTGAGATATAATCCTCTAATGTAAGTCAGTAAGTGGCTTGTCACCATTCTCTAAGTCCAAATATAAGGTGAATCAAATGACAATTAAATAAGATCCTGGAATTCAATTGACTCTGGACAAAATGATTTATTTTCTTGCAAAAAAAAAAAAAAAAATCACCTCACTTCTTTCCTGTCTCTTTAAATGTGATCATTGTTCAGGCACCAACTCAAGCCAAGACTCTAGGGTCTACCTCCATGTTTCTGGCTCACTCAGAAACACAGAACCCCACTCCTTCACTCTTTACAAGTAGAATAGAGTAAGTCAAGTAGAAGACAGAATATTAGGCTTGAGGTTAAAGTAGAAGAATTAGGCCACACAAGTGAAGAAGAAGAAGGAGGAGGAAGAAGAGGAGGGGGAGGAGGAAAAAAGGAGGAGGAGAATGGGGAGGAAGAAGAAGGAAGAAGAAGGAAGAAGAAGGAGGAGGAGGAAGAGGAGGAGGAAGAGGAAGAGGAGGCGGAGAAGGGGGAGGAAGAAGAAGGAAGAAGAAGAAGGAGGAGGAGGAGGAAGAGGAGGAGGAGAAGGGGGAGGAAGAAGAAGGAAGAAGAAGAAGGAAGAGGAGGAGGAGAAGGGGGAGGAAGAAGAAGGAAGAAGAAGGAGGAGGAGGAAGAGGAGGAGGAAGAGGAGGAGGAAAAGGAAGACAAAGATGAAGAAATAGAAAAAATTATGCAGGAACTGTGGGACAGCCTGAAAAGACCAAAATCTTCTAAATAGGCATAGATGATGAAGAAGAGTGATGTCAGTCAGTGACCCAGACCAGAACTTCAACAGATCCATAGAGGAAAACATTCCCACATAGATACAAGGAACACACAACACCAAATAGACAAGACCCAACAAACAAACAAACAAACAAACAAACAAAAAACTCCTCATGGCATATCACAGTTAAAACACACAAAAAAAATATTTACAACAAAGTATGGGTACTGAAGGATGCAAGAGAAAACATCCCTGCCCTCCACCCACGCAAGTCACATATAAAGGAAAAGCCATCAGAATAACATCTGATTTCTTAATGGAAACCTTAAAATCTAGAGGAGCCTGGAGCAATGTACTGCAAGTTTTAAAAGACCACAGGTGCCAACCTAGACTACTGTACCCAAGGGCTCCAGCCAAGGAGAATCTTCCCTGGGGAGACAGAGGCTCTTTCACCCAGCCTGAAGTTTCCCCAAGGGAGACCCATCCTGGCTAGGGTTGAGGATGCTGGTATTTCTGGTCTTTATACTATGTAAGTTCAGAGCCAACATTCTATTCCAATGACATATATATCACACCACTCAGGGTGGCCTGGGACCAGTGTGGAGGGAAGGGGGCAGCTACCTCATCAAAGCTTCCTGTCTTCCTCTATCTTCCTCTGCTTGGGTCTAGTACTCACCCAGCTACTGAGTATCCTCTCCTCATACGTCCTACAGTCATGGCTGCCCACACATCAGTTACACACACACACACAGAGACACACACACACATAGAAACATACACACACATGTGGTCATAGATGTATACCTTAGAGACATGTACACACACACCCCCAACCATGTATATACACCATAGTGTATACACATACACCATACGTGGTGTGTATACATACACCACAGAACATACACATGCATCACACACTATAGTCATGTACTGTGCACATACATACACCACACATGCATCCCAATGCCACATATACACATATACACCATAACTACACACACACACACACACACACACACACACACACACACACACACACACGCTAGTCTTCTTGCTTACAAATGAAGGTTGAGTCCACCTCTCTGATCATCTAGAGACCCTGACCTCTCAGTTTAGAAGTGGGGTTCAGGAGTCTCCATGGCCCCAATGTCCCAAAGATACCTGGAACCCTGATGATCTGCCTGCTATTACTTTTCTGGTTGGGAGTAGAGGGTGTAAGGAGGGCCTTGGAAAAGCTTAGGCCTCCCTGCCCCCCAGCCCTCCTCTCCTCTCCCAGCCTCAGCAGGATTAAGTAAGAGGATGCAGTGTAGAAGCGCTTGGTAAATTGTACGGAGCGCTATGCAAATGTTAGCGGTTCTGACTGGGAGGCAGCAAGGTGAGCAGGAGAGCCGGACCTGGTGCCATGGGATGGTCTGGAGTACCACAGGGCAGGGTCATACATAGCCTGTGCCTCACACCACCAGTGCTGACCAAGGTGTAAAATCATTGAGACCTCATTTCTTCAGCTGCTAAGTGGGGGCAGGATGGTGAAAGCATCCCGGGGTCAAAGGTAGCAACACTGTCAAATCGCTCTGCTCCCACAACGCCAAGCCTGTTTACCACATTTCTCTGCAAAGGTCTACAGGCACAGTGAAATCCATTTCCTTAAACGTCCCAGCAGTTCACAAAGGGCTTGGGAAAGAGAAGTCCCCTTCTTGCCTGACATGCTTTTCTCTGAAACTCTTCCTTCTCAACATTCAGCCTGGGATCCCTTGACTTTGACCCCTAGAGTAAGCCAGATGTGTCTAAAGAGAGATTGAGCACTTGTTTGTATTGTGGGTTCCTGAGCATTGGTGTGTAAAATTGGTCACAAGTATGAACACTTTTGAGTGGGTTCTCCTTGCCCAGCTCCCCTTCTGGTTTTCCTGTAAGTTGTCCTTAGAGACACCCTGGATGTGTGACTCTCCCTCTGGATTCTGGACAGCAGTCTTGGGACTACCAGTCATTGGCAAGTGGAGGTGAGACACGCCCCTCCATGCCACACCCCTTCTTTGAGTCTCCCTGAGGGGAACCAAGGAGCAGGGCCAAGGCCTGGGAGAATTGAGTGTGAGCAGTGAAGGACTCACTGAGCTGGGGAAGGAGGCAGGAAATACTGGGAATAAATACAACAATAAAGGAGCTTCGGCTGGGAGCTAGCGAGTGATTCTTATTGTTCAAATTATCTTTAAAACTTTTCATTTGAATCTGTTTAATAAGGGAAGGCTTACCCCAAGGAAGAGGTATTTTTTTTTAATGTGACTTGGGAGCTGAATTGGAAAGAACGTTGCAACAAAGATATTAAAAAGGGGATTAAACCAAACCACTGGTGGCCCATCTCTGCAGGCTCCCACAACCTGCGACACAGCTCCTGAAACCATAAAATTAAATTACAAAGGGGGACACGGGAAGCCGGGACGTTAATCATGATCCGTCCTCCTTCCCTGCTCATGGCTCCGGGTGCTAAGCAGGCACGCAAGGCTGACAAGGGTGCCTGCTGTCCCAGGGTACCTGCTGTCCTGTGAGCTCAGGCGTTAAAGCTCCTCGAGATGGATTTCTATCTTTCCCCAGCTCCCTTCCTGCTGGTCAAGTTGCCTAACCTCTCTGGGCCTCATTGGCCCCAGTCACAAAATGAGAGTAATAGTTAGCACCTACATGGAAGACAGTGACTGGGAAAAGGAGACAGTAAATTGACGTATGGAGCCTCACACAGACAAGTGGCTGCCAATGGGCTAGCTTCCTTTTATGCAGCCTTAGACTGAAGGACATAACCCGCTGAGTCTTGGCTTGCACAGTCCTATCTCCCTACATGGCTCAGTGCTCCCTGTGATGGCTGTGACCTCTGCTTGGATCCTAGCCACCTCTCAGCCTCACTCTCCTCAAGGTGGCCCTTTAATGGCTCATCCATCAATCACTCCCTCCCTCACCCATACATACTGCATCATCACTGAGCGCCAGGAACTTGGCTGGACACTGGAGAGACAATGATGAGTAAGACATAATCCCTGTCCTTAAGGAACCCTGTGGTGCGGTGCTGGAGGGGGCTGTTGCCACACGCCAGGGTTCAATACTCATCAGGCGACCATCACCTCATCAGAACACAACGACTCCCATACTAGGAAGGAGCCAATAGGCGTGGCTCTGGCCAACAGGCAGTGAGAACACTGGCTTTGTGTTTTTGGTTTTTGCCATGACTCCCTAGACTCCCTTTTTCTTGCTTGAGTGGTTCCCTTTACTTGATCCATGAGACATAAACACTCCTTTCCCCGCTGTATCCTTGTGCTGTCCTTTTCTCTCTCCTGGTGAACTGTTGATGGTGAAGGAAATAATGGAGTTGGGTGGGGGGTATGTTGGTAGTGACGGCAGTGGTTATGATGATGGTTACCCCAGCAACAGTGATGGAGGTGGGATGATCGTGATTGTAGTGAGGATGGGGACAATAGCTGTGATGATGGTGATGGTAGTGACGAGGATGATAGCAGTGCTGTTCGTGATGACGGCGATGGTGATGATAATGGTGATGTTGGTGATGATGATGGTCATGAATGACGAATGATTGCTGATGAATGATGAATGATGAAGAACTGTGACAATGGTGATGGCAGTAATAATGACCACAACAAGGAATAGAGCGCTCAGCTTATTCCAGGTACTGTGGAGGCATCTCACTCATTACTCCATCAACACAGCCCCGCAGGGTGGACACTCTAACATTTCTCTTTCTCTATCGAGGACAGAAAGGGACACATCATAAGTAACTTGGTTTCAGTTAGGGCTATGATTCTGACCCTCCTGTCTACTTTTTGTTATATGGAATTGTAGAAAACCCTTAAGAAAGAAGTGGAGTATAATGTTTGTTTAAATTGCTGAAGTAAGGAGAAAACCTCTGGGTAGGAAGCTTGGGGAAGTTACAATTGCCAGGTTCACTCCTAAGTATCAGAGAGACAGGGTGAAGAAGACAGCATACTTAGCCCCTGTTTTTAAGAGCAGGTATGAATTTAACAGATAAACAGGGGAAAGGCACTCCTGAGAGTTGAAGAGCTTGGGTACACTAAGGCTATGTATGCCTGATGCTGCTCACCTTAGATCACAGAAGGCTGAAGGAGAACAGTGAGAGGTGTGTCTAGAGATGCTACACGGACTCCCGATGGCCTAGCCAAACGAACAGAGGCCAGTGGGAGGTGTTCGTGCAGAGCTGTTGACAAGGGAGGATATGTCGGTGATGGGTGGAGGACCTCCTGCAGGGAGAGGGACCAACCGCGCCAGAGCATGAAAGTGAACGAGGCAGAAACGTCACAAATGGGGATGTGATGGCTCAAAGGCCATGGTGGGAGGAACCAGAGGAGAAAGGCCAAGGGCTCCTGAGCCTCCATAGCCCCAATTCACTTAACCACTCAATAACAAGAATTGTCCTGCTGGAAGAGTCATTCAAACAAGACAGAGCCTTGGTTTCCTAAGTCTCTCTGGCATTCCCAGTGTGGAGGACTGGAGTAAGTGAGTATCTATGGGAACCATTGAGCTCCAGCACAAAGCACTGGGCTGCTGGGCTCATTCCTGATTTTGTTTTCTTTGGATTTTGAGTGCTATAGACTAGTTCGTGGGACAAGCAATGGTGGGGTGATCACAACATCCACTGGACGGGTGCTGAGACCCAGACTGGGAAGCTCAGAGAAAGACACACCTGTTTATGGATCCCAACCTGCACCCTCAGGGTCTCTACTATCATTTTGTAACTACAGAGAGATGTGGAAATATGAGTCCCAGCAGCAGGGTGCCCAGCTTCCTTCCATGGCCTTTTAAGGAGTTGTTGACTCCTGGGGGTCGGGAGAGAAATCATGGATTATCACTTTAGACCACAAAGATACCATGAACATCTGGAACATTAGGCCAGGTCTCCATGTGTGGGTCTGGTTACTCTCAGTCTCATTGCCAGTCTCCAAGCTTTCAAGATAATAGTAAAAGACAGTGTGTGTCTGAAGCGATTTTTCTAGCAAAGTAAATCCACTCAATTGCTTAATAACAATAGTAGAAAGAATTGCCCTGTTGGGAGAGTCATTCAAACAAGGCAGTGCGTTGGCTTTTAGAGTCTCTCTGGCTTGCCCTGTGCTCAAGCAAGAGTCCTACTGGAAAAGGTGAACATCTGTGCAAACCCCCGGACTGACGGGCTCATTTCTGATTTTGCTTGTTTTCTTTTGTTTGAATTTTGAACACTTAATACACACCTTATCCCATACAGACCTTATTGATACAGACCCCCACTCCCCCCTGCAGACCTAATCTTCCTGGTAGACTCTGACTTGGCACAACTCAGCAAAGCCTTTGAACTCTGCAAACCAGTTTCCACCTGATTTGATGATCTCAGGTGCCTAAGAAGGGCCTGGAAGCTGTCAGGGATCCTGATCATGGCCAGCCAGCCCAGGATCACCTTCCCACTCCCTTCCTCTCTCATGGCGCATTCATCCCATCCTTAGGAAGCTTCCTTCCTTCCCCAATCTTGCTGGATTCTTTTCACAAGCTCTACCCTCTCCATCCTCAAGACCAGGAACACATTTAATTTGGAAAACCTTGTCAGCGAATCTGCTGTTAATGATGCCACCGTCTCCTGCCAGGGACCTGTGCACATCTTCTGCTACACTCATAGTGCAAGGGCACCCAGTCTATCCTGAAAGCCTTCCCCACGTCTCCATCATGTGGCCTTTCATTAGCATGCTTATTGTCATATGTCACTCTTTATTCTTTGCAAGACACCAAGGCTCAGTGAAAGATGTCAGGCTTGTCTCCTCTTTCCATCACAAAATAATACTTTAGCAAAACATCATCTTAGAACACAGTAGGTGCACACAAAATGTTTCTAAGTGTTGCTGCTGCCTGGTGAGTCTGTGTTCCCTCTTGCTCACTGGACTGGCAGCAATTCAAGGGAAGGAGGTTTGCTCTTCTTAGCCCTGTTCCCCTGAATCCCAGCACTGCGCTCACCCTGCAGAAGACCATGGAAAGCATCCATTGGAGGAATCAAAACAAAAACCAACGGATGAGTACCATTCAGCAGTCAGAGCAACAGAGTCGATGGAAAGCCCAAAGCCCCCATTCTGAGGCTGAGGAGTTTTATTAGTGATGCTGGCGAGAATGAACGAAGATGCAGTTCTCAAATATGAGTCAGTAAGTGGCTTGTCACCATCCTCTAAGCCCACATTTAAGACTAATTAAAAGATAACTGAGCAAGATTCTGAAATTTAACTGACTCTAGACACAGCTATTGATTTCTTGCCAGAACCCATTTCTCCCACCTCTTCCCCACTCCTTTAAATGGTACCATTGCTCAGCCCAAGCTAGAAGCCTGCTGAGGCTTCCACCTCTTTGTCTCTGTGTGCCCAAGCCATCAGCAGAGTCCCTGGCTCCCTCATGCTGCATATGGAGCCCCCTACCCCTTCCTACTCTAGTATAATCACTGTGGTCCAGATAGTATTCCATGTGGGCCTCATCTGGCCTACTGTAGCATCTTCCCAGAGATATCAGACTTCTCTTTAACATCATCCCTGTGCAGAAACTAAAAGGATCTCTGAAACTCCCGAAGTGTGCTGGCAGACACGCAGTACATCTAGGCTCTATCCAGCAACACTCTGAGATCTTATAAGACCTCACCAGCCTGATGTGGGTAACAATGGGTGCCATGTCCCCATTCATGGAGGCCCTCCAACCACACCATCTTTCCCAAACCTCATATCAAATTCTTTGAGCTTGTTGTTGTCAGCTGTTCCCTGGCATCTGAGACTCAGTTTAAAGGCCCCTACACTTGGCCCTAACAGGTCTCGTGCTGTTACTTTGTTGGATGTTATTTCCATCGCACACTGGTGGCGATGTAAAATTATCCTCCAGTTTTTATGTGCTCATCATTGGTCTCCTCCAGTGAGGATACTCTCATATTCTGCAGTTACTACAGATTTGTTTAAAAAATAAATAAATAAATAAATAAATAATAATTACTCATTTTCTGTTATTTTATGTGGTTCAAAAAAAGTTGTCTCCCATGACTGAGCACTGAACCAGGCACTCAGTCACTACTTAATCAATACTTTTTGATTGACTAAATTAACTCCTTTGTGCCCATAGAGCAAACTCCACATGAAAAGGAAGGTGACTGTGGTGTCAGTCATCACTAACAGGAATATATAATGAGAAGTGGAGCCCACTCAACAGGCACTGGTCTACCCATATATCTACACTTGGTTCTGGGGACCCCGTTGCCATGAATGAGCACCAGCAATATAATTAGGAACCCAGCAAATGAGTCAGTTAAAGCAAAAAAGAAAAAAGTGCAAAGACAAAAAAAAAAAAAAAAATCCTGGGAGGGAGCTGCTGCTATCCTTTACTGTTTAAAGCAGAGAAGAAAACATTAATTCTGGAGCCCCAAGGAAAGAATGCATATCACTCACAATGGGAATAGCTTTGGACACGGCATTTCTCCACCTGGGAGAGGATGCGAATGGCCACTTGACAAGAAGAAGGATGGAGTGAGATGGCCACCAAGACCTCATGACCAGGTTTCTGTGACATATAAGGCCAGGGTCAAGGAAAATTTTTTTTCTGGGAACTGCAGAAGATGGCTCAGTGGTTAAGAGCACTGGGTGCCTCTTCAGAGTGCCTCCCAGTAACCATGTGACAGCTCATAACTGTCTGTTACTCCAGACTGAGGGGATCCTATGCCCTCTTCTGGCTTCCATGGGCACCAGGCACACATATGGTAGCACAGACATACACATAAATATATTTTTTTTTAATCTTTAAAATTCATGAATAACAAGATTCAAGAACTTGCTTAGCTATCCTGAAAAGAGACGCCACCAAACCCAGCTTGACAGAAAAGGCAGGAAAAAACTACTAGGCAGATGTCTCATGGTCTGAACACAAGCCACTGTGGCGTGTTCTCTGGTTTTAAGGTCTCTCTGAGGTCACTCAAAACTGGGGGTTCCTTGCTAAACTTCCGCATAGAGATGCATCATGTTTTAGGGGAAGATGGCCACCCTGGTCACAGCAGGGCCAAGATGGTTCAGTACTTCATTTCTGAAATGCTACCCTTTCTTAAGAATAGAACCTCAGGCCTCAGTCTGAGGAACTTCTTCAAATCTCAGCCTACTACTTTCTAATAATGTATTTTAAGTTCTGGGAGGCTGGGAGTTTGAGCTCATCCTGGGCTGTATAATGAGTTCCAGGACAGTCTGGGCTGCATAGTGAGACCCTGTCTCAAGAAAACAAACAAATAAAAGAGACTGAATTTCATTTGGGGGGAGGGGGAAGAGGAGCAATTAAAACCAGAACAGCACAGTTTGATAATTATGGAAATTTACATCTACACACACTTGGACTTTCACTACCTCATTTGAAAACTGCAGGGTTTACAGAAATTATAACTGCTGTCATTAGAACGAGTTTATCAATCCTAATTACCAGCAGGACCCTTGGACAGTCCTGATTTGTCACCTTCAGTTACCCCTACCATCACCCCCACTTGGCAGATGAGGAAACCAAAGCTCATATGGATCTTAAGGTCATGGGTTCTCCAGCCAGCGTGAACCTGGTTATCCAACTCCAGCCGCACAGCTGGCTCTCATTCCACTAAGCACTCGCTCACTCGCTCACTGTGTTCTACTGGGCGGACAGCTACACAATTAGGATGTGGTTTATTCATTTAAGTCAGCAGATTCCCAGGTCTCCTCTCAGAACTGTCCTCAGAACTCCAGTTAGTAAAGCTGACAAACGCCTGAAGAGTTTAGGCTGAAGCACACTCGAGTGTGTGCGTACGTGCGTGCGTGCGTGCATGCATGTGTGTAGGTGTAGGAGACCAGACCAGCCAACAGCCCACTTGACTCCAGGGTGGCTGTCTGAAGATTCCTTGGATCGTGGAGCACAACATGAAAACCGAAGTAGGCTCCCCTCCCCCAGACTCAATGAACTACATATTAAGGCAGCCTTGTTTGTATAATGCAGCTGTCATTTCTTTGTTTCCCATCACATTTGGCCCTCGTTTATCGACTCTGAGGTGGACAAGGCAGGGCGCATCATCCTTAATTTGCAGATGAGCAAATCAAGGCCAAATGGAGAGAAGCGATGGGCCAAAGGTACGCCAGTTCAATTTCCGGCCAAGTGCAGACTGGAAGTAGAGTCTGTCTCCATGAATTCAGTGTGACCTGGCAGGGAAGGGGCTATCTACTGGAAATTGCTGCTGACCTTTGATCCAGAAAGTGGACAATCAGCTACTTGGCCACTGAGAGAGCTGAGTGCAGCCCCAAGGTTCCCTGTGCCAAGGCGCTGTCCCAGGGCAGATGACAATGAGCAGGGCAAAAGAGCTCAGTACCGCTGAACAGACTAAGCCACAGGATGCTGGCTGTAGAAAGGCCATTTGCATCCGAGCTGGGTCCTGCTGAGCACAGGGCAGAGGAGGCAGAAGCAGCCAGCATGCCTTCCGCCTTCATCTGCAGCAAGCAAAGGAGCATGCAAAGGGACTGCAGCAAGTGCAAACCTGAGTAACAGCTCTACTTTGCTTTCCACCTCAGTGATGCTTAGAGAGTCCTGAAACCAGAGGCAGCTGATAAATGCCTGGATGCCCCCCACCACCACACACACTCCTGAGCATCTATGAACTGAGTTGGAGCATGTGTTGGGGGCAGACAACACTTAATTATCACTTAGGCTTTAATTAGCACTTAATTATTAACACTTAATCCATCTGTAAAATGGGGACACTAATACCTGTTTCATAGGGATGCTGGGAGGATTAATTAATGCGTACAGCCCACTTTGAAGATGCAGAGACTTGAAAGAGTACTCAGCAGAGGCATTAATCACCACAGCTCACGCACTCCTTTTCCTAATGAGATCCTGTCTTCCTCTCTGCTCCTTCTCCTTTCCGATAGCTATCTCCTCAACTTTTCCCTAATACTGGAACACTGAGCTCTGTGTTTCCCTGACAGGGGATTTCCCATCCGGGAAACCGGCTATTTAGAGCCGTCTTCCCGCACTTTAATTTTCTATTATGTCCTCTGAATATGTCAATGCCTTCCCAGTAAATATTTTGATGTGCGCTCTTGCAGTAGCTCTGTGGATGCTGAATGGGACAGCTGCTCTCTGTATTAGGGGATTCCAGATGTGGTTTCCAACCACCAGAATCATCTGTGCCAATGCCTGGACTTTTCTTGGGAAAGGGGGAAAGATCATCTAGTTGCCTCTGGGGACAGTAATGAGTCACCTAACCCTTCGGATGGCAATAATGCTCCTGCAAGGACCCCAGATCTTCATCTTAGCCACCTATGTCTTTAGAATGAGAAACCTCTCCTTGGTCGCTGGAAAAGAAGCTTCCAGGAATGGCTTCTTTCCTCGCTTCTGGAACTTCAGGACCTTGGCCAGCTCCACCCAACGCCCAAGACTCGAGATTACAGAAATCTGGGTGAGGGGTGGGGTGGGGATGTGTGTAGGATTTAACACTGGGCCAGATCATTTCAACCCAAAGTCAGACTTCACTCCCCCGCCCTCCTTTTCTTGATAATCAACCAAACAGGGGACTACTCACTCTTCTTGGAAGCTGACAGCAGCAGTCACGGGGGCAGAGAGCTTCTCCAGCGAGGTCCTGGGCTGCAGGGACTCTGGCAAGCCCTGAACTCTCTTCCAGATGTCATGGCAAATCTTGTCTAGGCTATCCTGGGGTGTGTCCTGGTGGATCCAGACATATCTGGGGAATGGTCCCAGGGCGGAGGGACGCTTGGCCACCAGGGCTGAGGATGGAGGGAGCCCATTTCCACTGGCCATTCTCTTTCTCTCTTTCCGGAAGCCCCTCTGTCCACCCAGGGCTGGGAGACAAAGGGACTGTCCTCCCTCAGCCCTCATTCACCAGAAAGGGAGCTGAAGACTGGACCTGGGAAGTAGTCAGTTCTAGCTGGCTGTTGCTCCAGCCACGGGATGGGTTTCAGAGGCCCTTGGTTTGGGTGGGGATGAGGAGTAGAGGGCAATTTTCTTTTGGGGAGGGGGGCTTATGTTGACTTGTTTTTATTTGCTCTTTCCTGGCCTTTGCCCCCCTCCCCCTCTCCCGTAGAAGAAAATATTTAAAAGTCAACAAAAACCAGTAACTTAGTAACCGTGGAATGCCCCGGAACTCAGGAACCAAGCGCCAGGGCGGGCAGAATGACATCTGGGAAGGACTGGAGGGGAGGGCTGGCTCTCCCCACAGAACCCGGCGCTCCCCCGTTGCGACACCCCTGTGACACCTTTCAGGGCTTGGGACTCAGCCCATTCTTGCCTGCCAAGCTACCAGAAGGGCAGGGTAAGGGCCAGGCACTGTAGTAGACTGTGTGGGTGAGGGTCATGGGACTGTCTCCTCCCGCCTTCCCAAAGAACCGGTGTTCACTGGAGGGCTAACGGCCCCGGCCCACTGCAGGTCTTGGCTTTTGCTTTCCCGGCTCCCCGCTTCTGTCCCCCGCCTCTCTCTCTCTGTTACTGCTGCTTTGCCTCCCTAAAAAGAAATCTCCAATACGGTGTTGTGCTGGTAGTCAGCCTGGCCCAGGTCCTTAGCGGACACTTGTCGTGCCCCCTGCCTAGAGCTGCGACCCGCAACGCAGAGGGTCCCAGCCCTTAAAAAGGCGCCAATTGGGCAGGGCAGGCCTGGGCGGGGTCAGCGGATTTGCGTGTCAGTAGCTCCCACACCCCTGCCGTCGAGAGCTGGGATTCTTTCAGTGGGTTCAAGTGCAACGGCTGGGTGCGCGGGGGGGCTGGGGGGCACGGGCCTGGCGTTCGGCCCTAAGACTCACAGGTGGAGTGGGGGCGGGGTGCAACTGGCTAGACTCCAGGGAGCTTCCACTTAGAAGTAAGTCAGAGTGAAACACTGTCCCCATCCCACCACTGCATACATACTTCAGAAGTTGCGTAGAGGTGGGGGACCTGCCCCTTTGTCCGCTGGTTTTAATACTAACTGCCGTCCCACGGGACCACCGAAGGCCAAGAGCTTAAGCCTGATCCTGTTCGTACTACTTTTTATTCGGCACATACGATGGGAGGGAACTGAGTCTCTTAAGTTACAGGTGGTAGTGTCCTGAGTTCAAGAAGCGAGGCTGGAATTCAAAGCTCAAGACTAGACATGATCTAATGCCCTTGGCTCCCAAGCCTGCCCCAACACTGGAACAGGACGGCAGGCGGAGGTAGGGGAACAAATCGCAGGACCTTTTACTAGGGATCCGTAGTCGCCCTTACCCCCTGCAGAGAAAAGCTTCGCCTTTGAGAAAGAGTGACCTTGCCAGGCATTCTCTGGTCCCCCAAAGCAGTGGTTACTTTTTTCCACCCTGGGAAGAACCAGTGGGACATGGACGGAGAAACAGTAGAGGCAGCTAGCCTTGGTCTGGAGAAGCCAGTCACAATGGTTGTATTTCTTTGCTGTGTGACTCGAGTTTCTTCCCATTCCTCTAGAATTCATGGACCCTCCTGTACCAGGCACCCTGCTCAGCACTGAAAAAGCAGGATGATAGAGGAAGACTGGGTACCTCCTTCCTCCTCATGGAGCCACAGTCTGACAGGAGGTGTATTACTAACCTAAATAGCCAGTAGTGGCGATGACAAATGGGCCAAAGAGTTCCAGCAAAGCAGCTGATTATGCAGCTGGGATTTCTCAGCTGGGTGTGGTGACACACACCAGTAATCCCAGCACTCAGCACTCAGGAGGCTGAGGCAGGAGGATATCAAGTTCCGGGGTAGCCTGAGCTACATAGTGAGCCCCATCACATTCCTGGCACACGCTCGGTAGGCACGCTGTATGTAAAGCGCCTGGCCCACTGTAGGTGCCCACTCTGTAGCTTTGCTCTTTACCGAGGGGCCGAGTTCCTGGAAATGTTGACTCTGAGTTTTGCAAGCCGAGCTTCATTCCTTTTTGGTTTTCATTTATGAAATTGAAGATGTGCTCCTTTGGGGAAAATTCCGAGGACCTAGACTGAATAAAATTATAGTTTAGAATGTAGAAAACCTTTTAAGATAGTGTATTTAAAGGAGAAAGTGATCACTTCTGATGAAATATTAATAGTTCTGAAAATGTCACTCCGTGTTTGTGCCGCTTGGCATTTGGTTGGCTAACACCCATGCTTAGAGCAGAGTGCCAAGACCTCGCACTGCCCAGGCCACAGGATCCAGGAAAGCCAGCTGGCTCACCCTCTCCTCTGCTTTCTCTTCCCCTGAATAGGGAACCAGTCAGGCACTGGGGGACTAAATCAGAAGGGACAGAAAAAGAAAAGGGGGGCGGGGAAGACATGCAGGGACAGGAAACAAAGACAGAGGTAGCTTTCTTGGAGCACACAGGCTTCTGAAAAGATGCTGAAAAGCCTTAAGTGCTGTCTTTAAAACTGCATAAAGCTACATCGAATATGAATGCCACCCGTCACGCGGGGTTATTGAAATTTTAATTGTATTTTAACATACGTTTAAAAATTCAGTTCCTGGGCTGGAAAGAAGATGGTTCAATAGATAAAGTACTTGCCCTATAAGCAGGAGGTCCTGGGGTTAGAGTCCCCAAAACGCCAGACATAAAGAAGCCAGACAGCCCCACACACCTGTATCCCCAGCACTTGGGAGGTGGAGACAGGAGGATCCCTGGGTGTTATGGATAGTTTGTTGTTAGCTCCACACATGTTAGAGTTGTCTTGTAGAGTGAAAAATTATAAAGGCCATTTTATGAAATATGTGTAGATTTCTTTGCCCTTAGACCTGGGCAGAAAAATGCAGGTCCCAGAACGTGGGACTGAAAATAAGATTTCAGGCCCCCCAGGACACTTGCTGGATGAATTACATTCCTCAAGCCTCAGGCAGTAGGCCCACCTATGGGTGGGAAAGGCAAAGATGCAAGCCACCTGGGTGGGGCTATAGCCGGAAGAAGTGAAGATAGTTAATCTGAAATAGTTGGCAATGGCAGGGTAGGACACAGTGATGCGGTAAAGCTACATTTCTGAGAACGATTGTACTAAGTAATTTCCATGGCCATTAACCTTTTAGGGTGGGTTTCTCTGTAATGTTTCACTATTCTTATATTATGTATCCTTGGCAACCACTCACCCCCTCCCCACTCCCCTGGTTTGTGGTTTTCCTCTTTAAAAGACCCCTTAACCAGTCACTTGAGGCCAAACCTTGCTCTTGAGAGACAGCTTGTGGTTTCACTGCCAGCCAACTTCCCTAATAAAGCCTCTGCTGATTGCATCCAGGTATGGTTTCTTGTGATCTTTGGGTGGTCGTGATTTCCTGAGACTTGAGGAAGGGTCTCCCGAGTATGGGGGTCTTCAGTCTGAAAAGAAAGAATCGTTATTGAGAAAATACCTCCGTATGATAGGCTTATGGGTAAGTCTGTGGGGCATTTTCTTAATTAGTGGTTGATGTGGAGGGCCTAGCCTACTGTAGGTGGTACAATCTGTGGGCTGGAGATCCTAGGGTGTATAAAAAAACAAACTGAGCAAGGCAGGAGGAATAAGCCAGGAAGCAGCACTCCTTCTTGGCCTCCTGCCTCCAGGTTCTTGCCTTCACTTCCTGCCCTGACTTCTTTGATGGCAGACCATGATGTGGAACTCTAAACTGAAATAAATCCTTTCTTGTCCAAGTTGCTTTTAGTTATGATGTTTTAACCCAGCAATAGAAACCCTGAGACACTCAGGAGTGGCTTCCAGGCCAGTCTAGTGGATTCAGTAAACTCCAAAGTCAGCATTAGACCCTGTCTGAAAAATTTGGAATAGTAGAGAAAAAAACCCAGCATGTTGGTCTTTGACCTCCACACATGCAAATACTCACATAGGAACATCCATGCACACTCATGCACACATACACCTATTTCAATAAAAGAAAATAGGGAAAAATGGTTCTTCACCTGTGGTAGGCACATCTTCAGTGCTCAAGAGCTCATGGTATTCTGGGATTACCATGTTGGATGGCACAGAGAACATCCTACAAGACACATGAACTCTAGAGTCAAATTACTTGAGTTCACATTAAGGTTTCATTAGCTTCTGAATTGTCTGTCACCAGAAACTGAGCTGAGCTGCTATGTCCTTTAGCCTGCTGGCTTGTTAAGGTTGACATACTCTATGCTTACAATGTAGGACTTTACTTCCTAATAGCTCTATAGGCTAGAAGTTCAGGATCGAGGTGTCAGTGGATGTCTTTACTCACAAGTTTGATGATCAATTTTAATTGCCAACTTGACATAATCTAGAACCACTTGGGAAGGAGTGTTGGGGTGGGACTTTTTACATTAGGGTGGCTTGTGGGCAAGACTGTAGTGGATGAGGTAATTAACATAGATTATGTTAATTGAGGTGGGATGATCTACCCACTGTGGGCGGTACCATTCCCTTTGTAGGGGACCTTGAATTGATTAAGAGTAGAGAAGATGAGCTGTGTGCAGGAAGTCACTTTCCCACTCTTGACTGTAGATATAATACAACTAGCTGCTTCAGGTTTCTGCTTCCTTGGTATCCATCCCTTTGGTAATGGATTATCATCTACAATTGTGAGCAAAATATATTCTTTCTCCCTTAAAGTGGCTTTTGTCTGGTTATTTTATCACAGCAACTGTGAAGAAACTAAGACAGGATCTCTTACCCTTAAATTAGAGACTTCTCCCTTGTCTTCACAGGGGTGCTCTCTGTACATGACTCTGTCTCAAACTCCTTTTCTTAACAGGGGCTGGGGAGATGGCTTGTCTGGCAAAGTGTTTGTCATGCAAGCACTGGAACTTGCTTTGACCCTCAGCACCCAACTGAGAAAGCTGGACACAGTGGTACTAGCCTATAATCCCAGTGTTGGGGAGGCAGAGAGAATCAGCTCTTTGAGGGTGAATAGAATGGCACTGGTGTTATTCTATTATGGAGTGATTACCTAACACACAGTAATTGCTAGGACACCTGGCACAGAAGAGTCCTACCAAAGTACTGTACATTGGTTTGCTTTTTGATTACATTGAAATGTATGATATTGGAGTTTCTGAGCCACAGCTTCTGAGCTAAGTGTAGCAAGAGAGAATTTCAACTGTACTGGGGAAATCATCATATGAGCCTCTCCAGGCTTTGATTTTGTACATGTGTGTGTATTGGGTGTGTATGTATGTATGTATGTATGTATGCATGTTTCATGTGTGTGGACACCTCTCTGTGTATGTGCATGTTGCATGTGTGGATACCTCTGTGTGTGTGCATGTTTCATGTGTGTGGACACCTCTCTCTCCCTCTCTCTCTCTCTCATTCTCTCCCTCTGCTCTCTGTGTGTATGTGTGTATGTATATGCATGTTGCATATGTATGGATACCTCTGTGTGTGTGTGTGCATAGTTTTTTAGTTTTTTAGTTTTTTAGTTTTTGTTTTTGTTTTTTTTTCCTAGACAGTGTTTCTCTGTGTAGCCCTGGAACTCACTTTGTAGACCAGGCTGGCCTTGAACTCCGAAATCTGCCTGCCTCTGCCTCCCAAGTGCTGGGATTAAAGGGGTGTGCCACCAGTGCCCGGTGTGGGAAGCTATGGCAAGGCCTTACTCTTGGCAAACACTCATCCTTGGCTCTCCTATCTACTATTCTTCTGCTTACCGTCCATGATTTGCTTGTCAGTTCTCAGAACTTCAAACAAGGCCTCATAGCAACCCACCTTAGTAACCCTTCCTTCTGATCTCTAGATTTAGCCAACATCCTGCTAGATAGATGTTTTTAGAACCCCTGGTAATGGCAAGGTTTTGTGAGAACAACAGGTATAACTTAGACCCCACAGCTGCAGCTAGCTTCCTCCACCTGCAAAGTCCTCTTTCCTTTCCTACCCCTCCCCGTATCCTGTTTTCAGAGTAGATAACCTGTGTGAACAATAAAATCTTTACCAGCTTGATCAGACTTCTTGACTTGCTGTGTGCCTCCTTATTTTCTCACACATCTCAGTCCTCTCCTCGGGGCCTAAGGGTCCCACTTGATTGTCCAGCTTTACTGGACAGCCAGCTATGTGCGAATGTTTCATGTGTATGGACACCTGTGTGTGTGTGTGTGTGTGTGTGTGTGTGTTGCATATGTGTGGATACCTGTGTGTGTGAGTATACATGTGTATGTGTGTGTTCATGTGAAAGCCAGAGATTGACTTCAGGTGTCTTCCTGAGTCCTTTCCAATTTGTTTACTGGGGCAGGGTCTCCCTCCCAACCAAGAGCTCTTCTTGTGGGCTAGTCTAGCTAGCCAGCTTGCCTAGGGAAATCTTGAAACCTGGCATTAATCATCATAGACACCACTTTACTTATGAATTATTTTAACTTGGGAAAGTTCTCTAAATTCTCTGTTGCTTCCACTATGACCCTGGGCAGCTTGTTTTACCCCCTCGGTGCTTCAGTTGGCTTCTCTACAAAATAGATGTAATAAAAACACTGGTCTCAGAGAGGTGTTCAGTGCCAGTTGAGACAATGTATGCGTAGAACTCAGAAGTTAGCATGGTGAACACAGCGTTTCCAGTGACTATTCACTGTCACTAGGGAAGATAACTGCTTTCCTCCCCCTTCCCATCCCTTCCCTACTTACTTTTTATTTTTCTAACAAAATAAAAGCAACAAAACAAAACAAACGAACAAACAAAAACCATGGTTCTGTGTAGCCCAAGGACAAGCTTCTGGCCCTTGGACCCTACTTCGCAAAGCTTTGCTGGGATTACAGGCATGGACTGCCATACCTGGCTTCTGAGGTGCTGGAAACCGAATCCAAAGTTTTATGAATGTTAGGCAAGCACTCTGCCAAGCGTACCAAATCTCTCCAGCCCCATGCTTTTGATTTGGAATCAGAAAAAATCTCAGGAGAAAGCAGCATTCCTAACCACCCTTCAGCCAAAGGCTCCTTCCACAACTGACACAAATATGACCAGGTTACAAAACTCAGACAAGTGGGCGTGGCCTCCTTTAAAATCTTAATGGAGCATACGGTACAAAATACTTACCCTAGCATGCATAAAGAGAAAAAAAAAAAATCCAGAAAGCCAGCTGTCAGGAGGCTGAGGCAGACTGGCAGTCTGAGGCAGAGGATCTCTCCCAGTTTGAAGCCTAGTTTACAAAGTGAGTTCCAGGCCAGCCAGAGCTACATCGTAAGACCCTGTCTCAAACAAACAAACAAGCAAACAAACAGAAAAACAAAATAAATAAATAAATAAATAAATAAACAAACAGAAACCTAAGCCATACCCAGCCTCTTCTTCATCTGGTATGTTACTACCTACTTCTCACAATAAATATAATCTTTTATACTCTTCAAGTCTAAAAGAACACTGCAAAGCTCTTTTGCCATTTTGGTTTTGAATTTTTTTTGGCCAAGGGTAATTTATTTAATTTATGGTCAACTGCAGTTTCTGCCCAATCTTGGTGCCTACTCAGGAAATCTTGCGCAGAGAGAAAAACTTCTAACTATAAATCCTTATCAAATGTAATTAAATCTTTATGCCTACCAAATTCGACAGTTAATGAAGTTGACATAATGTTATACTTTGCATTTAATTAAATATTTACTGATTTCCATGTTGCCGTTTTCTTCTTTTTATTGTGAGGCTAATAAAATTTCCAAGCCTCAAATTCTTTTGGCAGTCCTTACAAATCTATGAAGACTAACACCCCCCCCCACACACACACACCCTCATTACTATTTTCTTTATATCTAAAGAGTCAAACTGCCCAGAGGTGGGTCTGGGACATCTGAGGACTTCACATTTCTTGAGGTACAAAGAATAAGAAGAAAGAAGTTGATGCCCAGTAGCCTTCTCAGCTACTGAAGAAGGCTGTAGAATAGCCAGCCATTCCCAGGGCTCTGGAAAGGAACATGCCATGTCATGCTTTGTGGAAGCAAGGCTGTGTGAGTCTGCATCATCTGTCTCCAGACAACATCACCAGTAATTCCTTACTGCTGGAGTGGTCGGGGATTATTTCTCCTCACTGCCTCCTTTCTGCCCATAGGTGAGGAGGTAGGCAGGAGCTTGGAAGGTAGTGAAGACCCCCATACTCGGGAGACCCTTCCTCAAGCCTCCGGAAATTGCGACCACCCAAAAATCACAAGAAACCATACCTGGATGCAATCAGCAGAGGTTTATTAGGGGAGGAGCTGGCGGTCAAAAACGACAAGCTCTTTAGCTCCAAGAGCAGGGTTTTTGGCCCCGTGTGGTGGGTTAAAGGGTCTTTTATAGCATGGGGTGGGGGGAGGAAGGCATTTTCACGCGCTTACACATGATTGGTTGTTTTACAAATTTTGAACATAGCCCTGGGAAGACCAAGGGAGGGGTAACCAAGAACAGTGGAACATTTCAGAGAATCTAGCCCAAATGATCTAGAGTCATGTGAGATCACTCTGCACACTCATTCTTCTCAAAAATGTGGTTTTCACCATGCTATTGTGTCCTATTCTGCCATTTCAGAGTACTATCTTTACTTTTTCCGGCTATAGGGCTATGGCCCCACCTAGGTGGTAGCATCTTTATCTGTAGTCAGGAATGCCTTCCTGCCTTGGGCGAGGCTTGGGGAATGTAATCCAGCAAGTGTCCTTCACCTGGAATATGAAGGCCTGAGATCTTATTTTCAGTTCCGAGTTCTGTAAGGCGAAAAATCTACACATATTTCATAAAATGGCCTTTATAATTTTTCAGTAGCAACTGAGGCATTTGAGCTAAAATGTCTGCTCTGTGATTTGTTTACTTGCTCTGTGTTTTAAGATTGCTCTCTGTGCCTTCATATGCAAAGGGACACAAATCTACAAGCAGTTCAGGGGATTTTGAACGGGTAATGCAGACTGGGGATAATCTAGCTCAGTGGTGGAGCGATTGCCTTGAATGAGTGAGGCCCCAGGTTCAATCCCCAGTACTACAACCAACCAACCAACCAACAACAAGAGATAAACTAAAAACTGGTGCAAGATGCATAGAATATTCCCATTATGAGGTCTGGGCCTCAGTACAAGTAAATCGATTATTATTATCGACAATTATTATGAGCCATCTTGTAAAAATGGCAGTCGATGAATACTGCACTTAAAGCTAGGATAAAGAAAGGCCATGGTTCATAGTTCGTGAATGGAAAAAATAAATAAAAAGGAAAGGGCATGACTTCTCTTGGGTATGGTGGAGGAGAACGTTTATTATAGATATGTGGGAGAGCATGGTCAGACGCAGGGATATCTGGGAGAATACAGAGTGCACATGACCCTTGAGTCATGTGAGGAGAGGGGCGAAGAAGGGGAGGGGAACCTGCTGCAGCAGCCAAGAGACCCAAAGGGAGTAAGCAAAAAGATCAAGTAAGAAAATGGTTGAATTAATTATACAGGGAAGAGCAGCTCAAAAAGGGCAACCTAACACCCTCCCTCCACCCCTCCACTGGAGAAGTTTAGGGTGTGCTTGCCAGGAGGACCCTTAAACAGGTAGGACACGGAGAACCAGGTAGCCAGCATCCACTTTGGTATGTTAAATAGGCACCTCAGCAGTTTGGCCTAAGTTTGAAACCTAAGTTGGCCCAAGTGACTTGCAAGGGTAGCCCAATGACAACAGCAAGGCCAGAATCAGGCTGGCTCATCACCCCTCCCTGCCATCCCTCAGTTATGCTAAGATTTCTAGGGATACTCAATCCGAGATCTCTGCAGGGTTGGCTAGGTTATGCCTAGTTTGCAAGGGAAGTGGAAACCTCAGTTGAGAAAATGCCCGCACCTGATTGGCCCATGGAGCATTTTTTTGACTGATGATTGATGGGGGAGAGCCCAGCTCCTTGTGGGTGGTGCCACTCCTTGGCTGCTGGTCCAGGGTGTTAGAAGAAAGTAGGCTGAGCAAGCCATGGAGAGCAAGCCAGGAAGCAATACTCCTCCCAGATCTCTGCGTCAGCTCTTTCTGTGTCAGAGTTCCTGTCCTGACTTCCCTCAGTACTGGGGAGTGGCCTGAAGTGGTGGATGAAATAAATCCCTTTCTTCCCAAGTTGTTTTGGGTCATGGTGTTTTATCACAGCTGTAAAAATGCTACGTGAGCCACCAGGTAGGGACTCTGTACTTTAAGTCTCCTTTGCCATCTTCTGCACAGGGACGTTGGTCACCAGTATGCGTTCCTTCCAAACCTCTACTGTCTCACTGCTGAGCGAGCTGCTGCACGGCAGCTTTTGGATTCACAGAACAAAATTTGGCATTACAGAGTAAAGCCCAAAATGACTCCATTAGACGAAGGCAGGAAGAACTGCTACTTTCAGGACCCTGAACAGTCTGCCTGCATGGAGGTAATAAGACAATAAAGCTAGGTGTCCCTGCTTGTGAGTTAAAGAAGATAAACAGATTTTTATTTATTTATTTATTTATTTATTTTCCGACGGCAGAAAGCACACATCTTCATCTGCAGAGACAAAGTCTTTCCTGGAAATAACCCCAAGCATGAATTTATCATGAGTCCTTGTATAAAGGACACTGAGTGACATAGTGGGCAATATATTCAATTCTGCTTTCATAAAGGACAGAAATGCTGTTAAGTTGGTCCGTGTCTCATGTCAGGGTTCTCTGAAGACAGTGTAACATGAAATCATAATTCAGGGAAGGCATTTCTTTAAGAAATTCGGTCAATGAAGTCTGGGAGAGTGTAGTGAGTCAATTTCACAAATACTACCGAGAACATCCTCAAGAATCCGCCCCTCTGTCCATCCATCCATCCATCCATCCACCCATCCATCCATCTATCCATCCATCCATCCATCCATCCATCCATCCATCCATCCATCCATCCATCCATCTAGCTGTCCATCCTCCTATCCATCTGTGACCCCATCTGCCCTCTGTCAACTCATCCACACACTTACCCAAGTTCACTGAATGTCTACTATCTAAGTTAATTTTCTGTTCCTGGGCTAAAATACTCCAGTTAAGGCAACTTAAGGAGAAAAGATTATCCACACTCAGCAAAAGCCTGACTAGGCAGTTGGGTCAGGCTATGAAGCCCCAAGGCCTGCCCCAAGTGACACACTTCCTCTGGCAAGAAGCCACTTCCTATAGGTTCCACAGCCTTCTCAGCCGGAGGCAAAGAGTTCCAGCATGTGAACCTATGTGAAATATTTCACTTTTCAAGCTCCAAGTCCCCTTCTAGGCACTGGCGAAGATTGCTTGTACACGCTCAAGTTCCCAAGTCTGCACTAAGTTTTGAAGGGTGAATAAAAGAAAGCCAGATGCAGGAGGGGGAGGGGAGCATCCCAGGTAGATGCGCACAGCCCTGAGGGAAGATTCTCAGCACGAGTTGTGAGGACCTCAGAGGGGCAGAACAAGGTGTTCAAGAACACAGGAACTAGAAACCAGAGCCTGTCTAGACAAAGAGAGATAATGAAGAACCTTGCTGGGAGGGCTTAGCAGAAAGTTGTCTTTTACTCTGAAGGCTCACAGAAAGTGCAGGGAGGGCAAGTAAGTTTGAAAAGATAACTGACAGCAAAGTGTAAGATTAGCCAGGGCAAGAGCAGAGAGATCGCTCCTGTGGCTTCTAGGTTGGACATAAACCCAAGGGTGGATAATGGAGTCTTGGTGGGGATCGTGGAGATGTTGAGGAGGCAGATTTTAGGAGACAAATGATCTGGCAGACATGGATGCCAGCTGAGAAGGTCCATGGTGACACTCCAGGCTTCTGGTTCTTCAGGGTCTACATGGGTGTGGACAATGTATTCTGAAAAGCAGGACTGAACAGAAATTAGAAATGAGTTCTATCTGAATAGGCTGATAGGCAAAGTCTTCTTGGCTCATTCGAAGAGGAAAGAATTCCAGGCACAATACAGGCACTGAGAGAGAACTCAGGAGGCAAGAAGATGAAGTCTGTGCCATCATGAACTTCCAGTCAGTCTGGATGATAGCTGATGAGAAGCTCACCATTATGGAACCTGGAACGTCACAGACTGACTGCCTTCTCTAGGCACCACAGCCTTGTGCTGGGTCTTTCTATTGTATATTACCTCCTAGCACTCGTCGTTCTGTGCTTTCTTTCCTTCTAGAAAATGCTACTTCTCACCTCGAACTCTGCTTTGTCTGAGCATGGAGCTCTTCTTGTTTGTACACCATCACAACCCTCTACAGCATAATTAACTGTGCCTTATTGTCTAACTCTTCTTAATAAACCATCACCCAAGTAAGGGCAGGAACCATAGGGGGATGTCTCTGGTTCTTTACTCTTGCTTCCGTGGGCCCTAGCCTGGCGCATAAAGGAATACTTGTGGCATGAATGGAGGAGTGAGTGAATTGACTGCCTAGGAAAACAGAGGAAACAAAGAAAGCTATTCCAGGGCTCCACTAGTTATAACAGCCCCCAGTCACTCAATGGCTTCTTGCCGTTAAAAGAGTATTTTACACAGGGTGGTCCAGGATGGATGTTTCTTGTGGGCAGGTGATTTTCCTTCCCATGGTGACTTAGAGAGCCAGGCTTCTCTGTAGTTTAGCCATCCCCCAGATGTTCTACATACAGTCCACCCCTGGTAACATTCCTTTGGCTAGAACCTTGTCTCACATTACACCCAACTGCAAGGTGGCTGGGAGATGTAGTCCTGCCTGAGCATTCACTTGTCACTGACAACTCAGCAGTACTGAGTTTGGGTGGGCTCATTATTTGGAGTAAAGGAGCCTCTCCAGGCATAGGATAGTTAGTAGCAACCTTGGCCTCTGTCTCCTAGGTGCCAGTAGCACCTGTCAATGTGATAACAAAAAATATCTGCACACACAGTCGGATGTCCCCTGGAGGGAAAAATTATCCTCTGCTAAGAATCTCTATTTTGGAAGCTGGATGTGGTGGCTCACCCCCTTTAATCCCAGCACTCATGAGGTAGAGTCAGGTGGATCTCTGTGACTTCAAGGCAAGCCTGGTCTAAATAACAAGTTCCAGGATAGCCAAAGCAGTTCCACAGAGAAACCTTGTCTGGCAGGGTAGGGGAGAGGGGTAGACAATGGGGAAAGAAAGAAAAGAAGGAAAGAAAGAAAGAAAGAAAGAAAGAAAGAAAGAAAGAAAAGAAGGAAGGAAAAGAAAGGAAGGAAGGAGGTATTTGTGATGTCCAGCTAGCAACCCATGCCTAAAGGGTCCTCTCACCCAAGAGGGGGTCAGAGTGGGGAGAACTTATGAAAGATCACCTGGGGGAGGTGGCACTTGAGCTGTGCCATAGTTAGGAGAGGAAACCATGTTGCAGGCAGGGGACGGGAGGGTGAAGAAGGTAAATGACTGTTACTGGGAGCTTTTAGTAGCTATGCTAACTCAGGACAGCTCTCCCTTTTCTACAGATTATGACTTGACACACAAAGGGAAAAAATGATTTGTTTTGTCCCTGACATGAGCCCCGTTTCTTTCCTTCTTCCAGGATTGGAGATTTTCTCAGAAGCATAGGAAAGTTTCGTGCCCCAACACTCAATAACACTGGAGGGTAGTGTGGACTCTGGCCCTGCCCACTTTTCCATCTGTGTTGTGGAGCTTGGTGTGGCTTCTCCTGGGCTATTCATCCGTGACTCTGTCGCCTGTCACAATGAATGGTACTGTAGCACCACCCTCACCTTGAGAAACCCTCCATTCTGTCTAATCACACTCAGGATTAGAACCCCATCCTCAGCCACACCCCAGCCTTTCTTCTGTGCTCAGCTCTGACTCCCTCTGCAAACTCTGCAGGCTCACTCCTCACCCCTGAGCATCCATATCCACCCTAGCCCTCACAGGGAACCCTCACAGGACTAGAGCACCCACTACCTGCCCCCCATCTCTCCCCATCTTCCCCTCTCTTTTTCTCTCTCCCTGAGCTTTAGAAGGCTCTTTGATTTTCTTTTGGGGTCAGAATGAAAATTTCAGGGCACCCAGACTACAGTCCTTACTCGAATTGAGCTGAGCTCTCCAAAGCATCAGGCTTTGTTTTCTTTCTAAAACAAACTCTGATCTTATCTAGATATGAGGCTTATCTTGGCAAGTCACTACACTGCATTGGACTTCTTGTTTCCTCTCTCCCTCCCTGAAATGTGATATTATGAAGAGACCTCGACCTGGGGCTACCTATTGCTTATCTGGGGAAGGAAAGGGGTGGGAAAAGAGCTGACTCTGGGCTGACAGCCACACTATCCCAGGCTTGAGGGAAGAGAAACCGGAAGACCTCTAACTCCTATTTGTCAGCCTCTATGAAGGTCTCATCATTGCCCCCACCCCTCCAGCCCTTCACCCACATACTCAGACCTGGGGCTCAGACCACTGCAGTAGCCTCCTGAGTGGTCAAACTTTTCCTATGGTTCCTTGGTTCCCATGGGCTAGAAATAAAAATATACCTCTTAAATCAGTGCTTCATCTACCTTCCACAGCAGGTCCTGCTACAGACCCCCGTGACATCCACATACTAGCAAAAAACC
Organism: Arvicanthis niloticus; assembly: GCF_011762505.2. NCBI lineage: Eukaryota > Metazoa > Chordata > Mammalia > Rodentia > Muridae > Arvicanthis > Arvicanthis niloticus. Next base: position 26,556,192 of record NC_047662.1, on the reverse strand, counting down.
AAACAAACAACGACAACAAAGTCTTCTCTTTTACTTATTTACCCACCTCCATCCTGGGGATCATGCCAGCCAGCGAACACTCAACCACTGAGTTCCACTGTCATCCTCAGCAGACACCTCCTTACATACATATCCTGACTGCCATCCATCTGCTGCTCCTCCACCAGGAAGTCCTCCCCACTTGTTAGGAACTGAGCTGGGCTCCCACTTCGCAAAAGACATAGCTTGATGCCCTACTCTCCTCTGATTAGTATGTGACTTGGTATGGAGTTAGAGTTTTTAAAGAGGTGATTAAGTCAAAAAAAGACTGTTAGGGTGGGATATTGACCCAAAATGATCCTTATCCTTCTAAAAAAAAAAAAAAAAAAAAAAAAAAGGAAGTCTGGATTTGTGTGTGTGTAGAGGGCAGAACAAGGAAAGATGGGAGAAGTCATTTGTATCAACAAGCCAGGGACACCTCAGGAGGAACCAAACCAGGAACGGAGCCAGGAACCAAGCCTGGGACATCCTAAGACTTTATAACTGTGAGGAAATCACTGTTGCTTAAGCCACACAATGGGTGTAGCTATCTCAGCCAGAGCAAGCAGATAAATCTCTTTCTTACTGCATAAGGATAAAGGTCAAGTCCTCACTAGCTCTGGAGATCTGCAGGATCTGCCTCTTGGTTAGGGTATCCTGCATCTCTGTTCATCTCAATCCAGCCTTACAGTCTGCAGTGGTCTGAATCTGCTTGGCCCAGGGAGTGGCACTATTAGGAGGTGTGGCCTTGTTGGAGGAGGTGTGGCCTTGTTGGAGGAGGTGTGGCCTTGTTGGAGGAAGTGAGTCACTGTGGAGGTAGGCTTTGAGACCCTCTTCCTAGCTGTGTGGAAGTCAGTCTCTCCTGGCTGAAGTTGTGTTAAGATGCAGAAATCTCAGCTGTAGCAGAATATTTTCTCCCTCCCTCCCCCCATTACATTTTACAATAAACTAGGTAATTTGGGAGGAGCTAAGGTGAGAGAATCAAAGGAAAGGAAGAGGAGAAGGAAGGGAGGAGGGCGATGTAGGAGCTCCTCCTGCACCATGTCGGCCATGATGCGCCGTGTTTCCCCCCGTGGTGGTAGTGGACTGAACCTCTGAACCTGTAAGCCAGCCCCAGTTAAATGTTGTCCTTTATAAGAGTTTCCTTGGTCACAGCAATGGAAACCATAACTAAGACACCCTCTGTCACTTGAAGCCTTCCAGGAGGAAGGTCTTGCTTGATCTCTCTCTACAGAAACCCCTTTGCAACTTGATTCATTTTAGGACCATTTTCAGGGTCATGTCAGAGAGGGCTTCCCAGACCTCTGTGAAACTCACTCCATATTCGCTCATGTCTTCTTCATCAGGAACCTTAGGCATGTGTGCATACTTAAATGGCTCCCACAAGTCAAGAGCCATCCACTATCCTATGTATTTCTTATCTAACATGACACCTGGACACATAAGAGTGCTCAATAAATATTTGTCGAGTAAATGAATCTTCATCCTCTTCAAGCCCTTATCCTACGTCAAGGTCCAGCCGAGATCCTCCTTGAATTAGCTTTCTGATATACCACGTCCAAAGCCCACTTACTGTGCCGATATGGATCTATGTAGCATGCCTCTTCTGCATCCGTGGTGATTACAGCTGTCTGGCTGTACCAGTTACCTGTGGGTTTCCACTTCTGTTTCCTCCCAAATCAGGACCACACACTGAGCATCTCCACGGGGCTCACAGTACAGCCTATTGCAGGGCCCCTGAACACAGGAGGCGCTGTGTAAATTTGCGCAGACCCAAATAGATCAGAGTATGCCCCCAAAGTGGAAGAAATGGGTCGTTTTGGGGATTAAAAGTGTGCCCCTGCCTTCCCTAGCCCCTAGGAAGAGTGGGGAGACAAACATTTCTTTTCCCTGAGGAATAAAGGGTGAACTTCAGCTGTCAGTTCCAGTCAGAGCTGCTTTCTTTGGTAGGAGAAAATTCACTGGCTTTGGGCCTCAAAATTATGGAACGGCCCAGCTGTAGGCCGCAGAGGTCTTGCCACCATTGCGTGCCTCTTTCCCTGGAAGAGAACCCTGCCTAGGAGGGAGGAAAAGGGCCTAGATTGCCCTCTTGGTATGTTACAGGCAGCCAGCAACCTCCCCAAAGGCCGCAGCACCATACCCTCCCCCATTCTGCTGGGCTGGTGGGAAGGCACAGCCAACCGCAGCTAGCTGAGCTCTTTGGGGGCCTGGGTCTGGACAATGAGAAACCAACAGCCCCCTCCTCGCTGCCCTAGGCATATAAAGCAGGCCTTTCACTGAGGCTTTCTGGCTGCTTCAGTTGGTTCTTGGCACTCAGATAGGCTGTGTCGGTATGGGCCAGTGTGATGGGGGTGGGGAATGGGACCCACGATTCACAGAATTCTCCATACCCACTCCGGGGGCCACCAGGCGGATTCCCCAGCTGTGGGATGAGCTCATGCAGGGAAACCGGAACCACGAGGGTTGGGGTGGGGGAAAGAGAAAGCTGAGTACCAAGCGCTCTGAGAAAGTGTGGGTCTGTGGAGCAAGTTTTTGGTGGGAATAAGAACTAGCGCCCCCTCCTCTCCAACCCCAGACACAACCCCGAAGCCCTCTCTCATGCGGTTCCTGGAAAATTCCCAGCCTCGTCCACAGCTGATCAACTTGGGTTACAGAACCTCCCTAACCTAAGTTGCCAACCCTCAAGTCCCTCTCTTAACCCTTCCCAGGAAATGTCCCGGCCTCGGCGCCCACCATCAGTGTCCCGGGCTCCTGAGCTTCCAGGATGCCAGAACGCCAGCTTGGCCACATCACTTGATTGGCTAAATGCAAGATCTGCCTCCCTGGGTGACTCTGGCAGAGGGGGGTGGGGTGTACAACGGCAGGTGCTTTTACGCTCTGCTTGCCAGGCGGAGCCTCCTCCCCTTGCCTTGTCGCTCGTGGTCCCCTGCAGGCCTCCCTCATCTCCCTAGGCGTCTTTCTCCCTAGGCAAGAGTTTGGCGTAGACAACGAAGGGGCCCTTGTGACTGGCAGAGTCGCCTAGGGTAGACCAGCCTGAGACCGCTGCTGAGGCGGGGGTGGGGGGTGTGTGTGTGTGTTGGAACCTATGCTGAGCCCTTGTGGGTCTGAAGGCAGCCGTTATCAGCCTGTGGAGGACAGGGGCTCACTCACTTCCTTAGAAGAAACTCATCTGGTTTTGGGCCCTGGTAGGGTGGGTGTGGTGGACAAGCAGGGCCCAGTCATTTAAATTAGAGGGTAAATTGTGCAAGGAACTCTTACACAGCCTTCCACCAATCCTATACCCGCTCCCGCCCCAATCTCAGTATGCATCCCTGCGGTTTTGTTTTAGGGATAGGTCCTACCCCCGCGGTTTTAGGGGAAGGGGTAGGACTGCCCTGGACTGAATGAAGGGGACTGTTCATCCCCTGTTTCACTCACCCTTCAATTCTTAACCCTATCTTCCTCTATGTCCCCGCACCCATCTCCTGGGACGGACTACTATGAATTGAGTTCCAGAGTGTCCCCACCAGACCCACGACTACAAGTTCAAAGCCAGTACCCAAGATTTTCTCTTAAGAGCCACGACTCGGGGAACTGCAATCTTCTTTGGTTACCTTTTCCCCAGACAGTATTCCCATTTCCAAACGTGGAGGAGGCGTGTATGTGCCTGTGTATGCAAGAGTGTGTGTTTCTATGCATGCGTGTGTGTGTGTGTGTGTGTGTGTGTGTGTGTACGAGAGGGGGGTGTACTAATGCTGATCTTATAAATGAAAGCCGAAGGACTGAACTTAAAAGAAACTGGTCAATTGTAAAACAAATAGGAATAAACAACCCTTTAGATGTAATTTGTGGTTTATTAGGAGGTGCAGGTGGCGCTGAAGAACAACCCCCCACCACCACCACACACACACCCTGTTTTTTCTTTTTCCTTAACTGCGCCTCCACCCCCAGCATTTGGAGCGGCGGAGAAGCGGCTCCGGAGTGATTAATCCGGGGATAATTCACCCCCCCCCCGCCCCCCGGCGCGAACCCCGCGAAGCGGGATTGGAGCGAGTCATTTCCGAGAGCGCAGCGCGCCTCTCCCCGGCCGGGCGGACACTTGGTTCATTCCAGCCGCAGAAGCTCAGGGCTCCCGCGTACCGGGATTTTTTTTTCCCCCCTCCCGGAGCAGGAAGAAAAAAAAAAGCTACAGAGCTCTCCTGACCTCCTTTCTCCTCGGCGGCGAGCGAAGCCTCTCCCTCGGGCTGCCGGCCGAGCTATGCCGCGCTCGCGGGGACCGGAGCAAGGATGTTGCGGCTGCCCGGCAGGGAGGGCTCGCGGCGAAATCGGGATTTGGGCGCTTGTGCCGGGCACCGGGAGTCGCTGGGGCCGCCCGCCGCCACCACCACCGCCGCCGCCGCCGCCGCCACCACTGCTGCTGTTACTGGGCTGGGGGCTGCTCAGTGCCTCGGCTGTCGCGGGTGAGTCTGACCGCGCCGCGCGCCCCACCCGAGCCCACCCAACCTCGACGCTGTCCCAGTCCCTTCCCCCACCCCGGCTTGGTTTCCTCCTTCCGATTACCCACCCTGCTGCTCATCCTCCTCTCTGTCTGCCCAGATCATCTACTCCATCTTCGACCACATCCTCACCTCTACCCTCATGGACGTCCCCAACCCCAGCCGCAACTTAGCCGGATCCGGCCAGTGTGGGGGGCCTGGGAGACAGGCATCCCCCTCCGCGGGTTGCGGGGCACCTGGACTGTGGCTTCAGTTTCTCCAGTCTCCCAGCCCCCCAAGATGCCAGGCTTTTCCGGGATAAACTTTCCCAAAGCCCTACTCCCCCATCTCTGTCTATTCCTCCTGGCACACCCGTCCTGGGGGTTGGAGAGGCTCGGCGCGCCCCCTCCGCGTCTGCAGGGTCTGTCTTTCCCTGCCCCCGCCCATTTTCTCCGACCAAAGCCTTTGCCCCCGCCCAAACAGCCCTGAGACTGCGGTCGCCACCCACCTCCTCGCACGCCCTCCGCCCCCACCGTGCTTGGTCTGGGGGCGGGATGCAGGTGGGCGCGCGCCCAGGTCGGGGGTCCGTGCAATCTTTCTTGAAGGGCTCATGTGGGGAGCTGAAGGGGGGTTGAACCACTGGAGGTGGAGGCGGAGGTCGTGCGGGGTGGGGAGGGAAGAGGAGGAATGTCGCTGCCAGGGTCCGCGCCGACACATCCCCTCTGCTCGGTTCCCACTCCGCGCCAAAGTGCCCTTTCCCGCGCCCTGCTGCAGCCAAACGCCTGGGCTGCGGCATCCGTGGCTTGGGTGGCAGACTCGATCTTGTTAAGCCAGCCGGGACAGAGCTGAAGGGTGTGGAGAGTCCCGGGACTTTAGGATGAATGTGCGGTTGCATCTTACAGTTCGTGGGGAGAGGCATGTGGACCCTTTAGTGAGCCCAGTCACACTAAAGGTTGCTGGTTTCAACTGGTCTTCTCTCTTACTTTACCCACGGTACCTTCGGATGCTTAGCCACAACCTAGAAAGTTCCGTGTCGCCGTGTGGGGACCGGTCCAAACAGGGATGACTGGAGCTGCGTTTTCGCTTCGCTAGATGCTGACTCCCGCTGGAGAAGAAAACCCTAAGCACCTGATGCCTGGGCCTGGAGCTGGGACACCCAGGCACACAGTAGAGGTTTTGTTGTTGCTTGTTTGTTTGGTGTTTTAAAACCACAGGTTGAGCATCTCAAGCCTTGTCCTGGGCCATCCCTAAACCCTACCGCTTCTTGGAAAGTGCGCCCCTCCGGTGGTTGACCGGTGTGTGGTAAAAACTCTTAGGTCCTCTCTGGCTTTCAGCATCTTGTGAAATGTTCCCTCAGACCTTGTCATTCACCATATAGCCACTCAGTGTTGGGGTTTCCTGTCAGGGAGGGCTCCCCAAGACAATCTTGTCAGTTTATCCCTACTTGACCGGACTTTTTCTCAGGTAATCCTAAGGAGTCATAGCCACTGACACCCAGTGAGGGGCGCCCGCGGTGCGCGTGCCTCTCAGCTTTGGCCTCTCGCACACCCACACCCACCGGGAGGCTGCTAACACCAAATGCTTCTGGTCACCAAGACTTCTCACATGAGCTGTGGGGTCCGTTGTTACTTGCTGTGGGGCCCATTGGATGTTTGTCCAGGCAAAGGTCCCCTCCGCCTTGGCCAACTGGAACTTATTTGGGATTGCCAGATTTGTTTTCCTTGCTAGGTTTGTCCCTGCCCCCTTGAACATGCCATGCCCCTGGGGAGAGAAAAAGGCCGACTCACTCACTCGGGCCTGCACAGTATTCTGCAGTGCTGGAAGGCTGCCTTTTTGAGACCCATTTGTCGTTGTCTCTTGGGTAGGTACATAAGTTGGAGTGTGTGTGTGGCTAAAGGAGGGGCAGCTGCTCTCTGGCAGGCCCAGCTCTGCTTTCAGAGTGTTCGTTTCTTTTGGAAGCTTTCCTGTGCATTTCCACATACTCTCCAGCCTTGTAGGCAGCAGACGTTTAGAAATGGAGTTAGTGACAGGAGGCGGGCAGGAAGTGTTGTGAGAGCCATGGGAAAGATCCTTTTGTGATCTCTGCACACTGTTGACTAGGAAAGACCCTTTGGGGGATTTAGTCCCTCCCTGGGCTGAAGAGAACCAGTATGAAGATTTGTGGTGTGTGTGTGTGTGTGTGTGTGTGTGTGTGTGTGTGTTTTCCCTGTCTGTGCCTGTTTCCCTTCTCTCTCTCCTTCCTGGCCTGCCTCCCATCACACTCATACCTATAGGACCCCAGCCTCCCTAGAGACCTCTCTCCAGTTACCTATCCTCCTACTTTCCCTCAGTCATTCTCTCTCCTTGAAACCTGCTTCCCCTCAGCCTGTAAGCACATGTATCTTTCACATAAAACACACCAAGAAGACATCTTGCTTGGCCTTCCTGATCCCATTCAACCACTTTGCCGTCTGCCCAAACTCTCTTCAAAGTGGGTGTTCATTCACTTTCCCTGCTCCCAGCCATTCCCTGCAGCTTGGCATTGAAATGTTTTTGGAGAGACCCTTGAGATCACTGGATCATCATCTCACTGCCGATCCCACTGCACTTCCCTTGCCTATGCCCGTGACCTCAGCCCCTCTGAACCACTCCTTTTGAAGCCTTCTTTGCGGTCTGTTGGGATTCTGTGTTTCACCACCTTTTCCTCTCTAATACGAACACTCAGCTTCCTTCCTGAAGTCTGATGCCCAGGAACAATCACCCTGTTCTCACTCTCCTGGTGAGCTCACCCCTGCTCAGTCCTCTAATACTGTCCACATGATTCCAGACAGATCTGTCCTGCCAAATGTGATGTCTGTTGGCTTCCTAGTTTGTAGATAAGCTCAGTCCGTTCAGCCTGCTTTTCCCAAGGAAAGGGTACTCACATCTTTCTTCCAGAGCTGCACAGGTACCCAGCCTCGGAGCCTTAGTTGCCCCCCCCCTCTCCTGCCTGTTTGTCATTGGTCACTGAGGCCTGAAATTAGACACCCTCAGTTTTTCTCCACAACTGCTGTTTTTCTCTAGAATGATAGACTAAAAAAATAAAGCAAGCAAGCAAGCAAGAGGATGGGATATCCCCTTAGCCTTAAGGAGTGGTTACAGATAGGACAAATATTAAACTCGGTATGTTAAGGAGTTCTGATTTTCTCCCATGTCCTCACATTTATGGTTTTGTTTTTCGAGACAGGGTTTCTCTGTGTAGCCCTGGCTGTCCTGGAACTCACTCTGTAGACCAGGCTGGCCTCGAACTCAGAAATCCACCTGCCTCTGCCTCCCAAGTGCTGGGATTAAAGGCATGTGCCACCACTGCCTGGCACCTTTATGGTTTAAAAACTAAATTTTAGTCAATGTCTTTTGCATTGCTTGTCACTTAAGGGCTAACTTTTAGTCTGCCTCTTGCATCAGAAGGACCCAAGGTTCTGTCATGGTACCCAGCTAACGCAAAAGTGTTGGTCTCAGCTATGTAACTGTGAGCACCGAGAAAAGGTGCTTCATTTTTCTTGGTAGCCCCAGCACCCAGCTCTGCCAGGCCTGCTCAGCATAGAGCTGCTGTCTGACAGACAGCTCTTCCATCAGCAGATGGTTTTCGAAATTCTTTTTCTTGGACAATTTTCCAGGGATTGTTGAAGCAAGACTGTGAGTTTCAGGGACAAAGGAAGCCAGCTGGTTTGTAGAGGTAACACAGTGACAGACCCTGAGTTCCCAGTTGTTTTGCCTTACAACTAAATGTCACAGGTTGATGAGCTGACGTCCTAGGTTCTAGAAGCATTGCAACAAGTCCTCAGTAACCCCAGGGCCCCCACAGAAGAATGCATTTAACTGCTTAGTCACCAAGGTGTGTTTGGGCTTGAAGTCTCATTTACAATTGATTTGTGGGTTTTGGGTTTTTTGTTGATTTTTTTTTTTTTTAAATAGGCTGACTATAGCATAGCAGGTAGTGCTGACCCTATCTAGAGTTGGTGATTGTATGACTCTGTTCAAGAAAAAGCTAGAATTAAGGGGCTAGAAAGCCTAGTGTGCAGGGTCTGTTACACTGATGGGCTTTGTTGGTTCAGAAGACTCCAGCAGGTGGCTTTGGCTTCAGTGGCTCCTGTACCTGGCCTACCCACTTCATTGTCACCCCGTCATGAGAGCAGGCTTCAGGGAAGCCAATTGCTCAGCAGAACACATGCTCCTGTTAGATGTCTGGCTGATCTTCTGAGCTCTCTGGGGCACAGAGTCCCCCAACTCCAAAGAGACAAGTCATTCTCCTGTTAGGGATAAGATTCCAAAAGAGAAGGGAAGCTGACCAGGGCCATACTTGCCTTGGGAAGATGCAGCTTAAATGGAAGGGCGGATCTGAGCAGCAACAAGGAGGACGAAGGAGCCAGCCAGGGAGGCTCTGTGCTTTCAGCATGTATTCTTCAAGCTAGGGTTCTCAGAAAGTTGTCTGGACAGCCAGGTGAGTGACACCTTTAGCTAAGGTTCACCAAGAACTCACTGGTAACGGCCCAAGCTCTGTCATGGATTAACTCCGTTTTTCACAGCAGTGGCCTTGGCAGGGTTTGGATCCAGGTCTACCTGACTTGAGATCTCTTACACATTCCCGCAGATGCCATTCATCTCCGGAAGACACAAGCAGTATCAGCCACTTGGAATCCTTCTGCCGTGGATCCTGGACTTTTAGTCATCATAAAAGCCATGGTTCCTCCATCTTTAGTACAGATATCTGAGATGAGTGCCAAGTCACTTTGCTGTTAAACCTGACAGTTCTTCAGGGAGAGTCCTGGGTGGCCACCCCCCAGGAGCCATAATCAGAGAAGTGCCTCTGGTACAAGCCAGAAGCATCAAGGCCACTCATGTCAAGTCCAATACACAGAAAGCCGTTGTATCAGTTCTTGATCCTGTCGGTGTTGGATGCCTAGGTGGAGCAGGAGCTCTTGACTCCTGGTTCTCCTTGTTGGGGAGAGTTTTCTCACTGAAAACTACATTTTACTCCCCACCTCTCTGTTACTGTATCCTTGGCAAATTTGAAACTGAACCTGATCTCTAAGGAGCTGTCAGCTCTTTTCTAGAAATCACCATAAGGATTTGTGTGTGTGTGTGTGTGTGTGTGTGTGTGTGTGTGTGTGTGTGTGTGTGTGTGTGTGTTATGTTCGAAATAACAGGTAAATTCTTGAGAGTGCCAAGTAACTTTTAGAACTTTATTTGAGACTCTGTGTGGTCTAGGGCTTGTATTGCTGCCCAAAAAGCCTTTTCCCCAGCCAGTATTTCCTTCAGACCCACAGAAGTGCAAGTATAACCCAGGAACTTCAAAATGGGAATTCTGTCCATCTTCTAGGTTTTTCAAAGAGACAAACAGAGTAAGTTTCATTATTAAGTAGCTACATCTATTTATTGATTGAAAGTAAGCAAGTGTGACGGTCGTAAGTTTAAAAGGAGAAAGCAGAGAGACGGTGAAATGTGCACCGTTGGTGGAGTGTCTCAGCAGAGGGCACACAGGCATGTTGTTCTGAGTGATTGATGGTTCTTTCTGAGATGAGTGAGTGTGGGAGAGTTGAGGCAGGCCCCTGGAGGTTTGTCTTTCCATTGTTGTTTGTCTCCTTGCCCTACTCCCACCCCAGCCTGACTCCCACTGACAGTCATGTAGTACCACTTGAGGGGTGGGGGGGTCAAAGATGGATGGAAGTTCAGAGATTGGCAGGATTGGAGATGAGTGGGTGTGGTCAAATGTATTGTTTCAATGAGAAGGTGAAAATGCATTTTTTTTCTCATTAAATTGTCCCGAATATAAAATAGCCACTTCCACAATAACAGCCTGGCTTCCTGGGACCTGTGTGGTCCTGCCTTCCTGGTCCTTGTCATGTGTGCGATCCTAGAAGGTTGCTGTGAGACAGCAGAGAGGCCAGGAGAAAGAAAATGACTTCTGTTTGGCCCAGAAGTCAGCAAGCTAGTTTTCCAGTTTCCATCTGGCTGATAATCTGAGTGGTCTTGAGATAGTGAGTACCATTTCCTATTTAGCTGGGTCTCTATTCTCTTATCTGTAAAATGGGAGCAACAGTCAGGGCTACCCTGCCTGTGGCAGGATGGACTTAGAAGCCCTTGATCCCACAAAACAGAAGGAAGCCAGCATTGTTACACTAGGCCCCAGAGTTCACTAGTGTTAGCTCTGTCCAGTGGTAAGGGTGTGAGTTCAATAGTCTGCCTGCCTGTGCCTTGGGGTGCTCAGGGCAGTAGGTGAGGATAGACCATCTCAGTATCCTATTCCTCCACCTTTCCTTGCCAAAGCCAGCAACAACTGCTCCACCTCATAACTGGGAAAGGAGAAGGAACTCACCAACCTCCACAGTTCACCAGACTTCCTGTCCACAGCCTCTACATCTCTGACCCCTGGCAACTGCACTCTATGAACCTGGGAGAGGCACAACTTTCAAAAACACATCCACTCAGAAGACAAGATCTGAGCTGAGGTCTCTACGCAGCCTGTTATATTTGATATAGGCTTTGAAATATGAATTGTCCTTTTAAAATATGGAGGGGCGTTTCTAAATGACATTGACTTACACATTTCACCTGGATTCCAGTTTCCAGTTTCCTACTTGATTTACGTGACACTGCATTTTGAAGATCCTGATGGGCTCCTATTTGTTTAGCCTGGAACTTAGATTTCTAAAGCAGTTTTACATTAGAAGTTATTTACATGTTTTGTACCCATTTCTCCACCTTTGGCTTTTTTGACCTCTGACCATGCTCAAAGTACTGAAGAACCCCATTGTATCTTCTGTATCTCCTAAAGGTTTTCTTGGGACCCCACTTGATGACAACCATCATTAGGAATGGGAGTCTGGGGTCCCCACTATCAGGCTAATTTTGTGTATTTTCCATAATGGTTTGCAACAGTTGATATGCCAGGACCTGGTTCTACTAGGTTCTAGGTACCTAGAGTTCCTGCTTTTCCATGTCTTCATCAATACTTAATGTTACCCACTTTTCTGGTTCTGCCAGTGATGTGAGTTTAAAGTGACACCACTGTTTTCATAGCTGTCCCATTGTCAACTGATGACTAGTTGATCTGAAAGTCTATTATGTGCTCTGCAGTCCTTGTTTTTGGGAGGGGTGTGTGTGTGTGTGTGTGACTAGCTCATGCAGATACCTTGCTTATTTTTAAAATTGTACTAGTTTTTGCAGATTTTGGGACGGAACTCTAGTATTGTAGGCAAACACTCTCCCACTGAACTGCATTTAAAAATTCCAAAATCTCCTCATGTTTGACTTTGAGACAGGATCTAAGTTGCTCAGACAGGTCCTGAACTTGTGATCCTCCTATCTCAGCCTCCCAAGTAGCTGGGTTATAGACTTATACCATAAGACATAGGCAAATTGCTAAATTGGAGTCAGACTATCTGTCTGTCTGTCTGTCTGTCTGTCTGTCTGTCTGTCTGTCTGTCTCTGTCTCTCAGGATTTATTTTTTTACTTCATGTGAATGTATGTTTTGCCTATATGTATGTCTGTGCACGTGGTGTGCCTAGTACCCAGGGAGGGCAGAAGAGAGTGCTGGATTCTTTGGAACTGGAGTCACAGACAGTCATCAACCACCGTGTTGGTGCTGGGAATCAAACTTGTGGTCTCTGGAAGAGCAGCCAATGCTCTTAAGCTCTGAGCCATCTCTCCAGATCCCTAAATTAAATTGTTACTCAAATTTTTAGGGGTTGATTCCCACTTTGTATATTTTGAAGGCCTTGCTCTTTCTTATTTTAAAGGTTACAAGTAACTTCTTTCTTTGCTCTGTCTTGTTTGCTGCCTCTTGTTTTTGAGAGAGCTGTTTCACTTTGACTCAGTCCCACACATCACTGTTTGTTTGTTTGTTTGTTTTTTGTTTTGGGTTTTTTTTTTCTTTTTAATTTTTTTGAGGAAGTGTTTCCTGTGTCCCAGCCTAGCTTTGAACTTACGGTGTAAGATGGCTTTTGATCTCCCTGCCTTGACCTCTGACCTCCCAGGCTCTGGGATTATAGGCATACATTGCCATGTCCAGCTAGAAGCAGAGCACAGGCTTTTTTCATGCTAAACCCGTGTCCCACCAAGCAAGCTGCATCCCATCCTCAGCAATGCTTTAGGGAAGGCAGGAGCTGGCTGAGGAATCTGAGTGTGCTGGTGCACTTGGGGACAAGGTACATTCCCAGTCCCACCTGGCCCACTGCCATGAAGAGTCCCAGATTCTTCTTATCTATCCTGCACTCACAGATTCTACAAGATTCCCTCTGGCCTTCAAGACCTTGTTACTTGAAGACCCCAGTAAAAGTACAAATTAATGTGTGATATTTTACTTAGAGAATCTGAGAAAATAGAGACTGTTTGCAGGTGTTTACTGAGGGCGTGCACTCTCCTGGACCCTGAGATGGGCTTTGGTGATTTTACACAGGCTCACAGCATCATTTGTCAGTGAAAGGTGGTAGCAACGTAAATGTGTGCGGATGGATAAGGAGGAAGCACGTGCTAGTGAGGGTAGCCAGACTCAAACGCTCTTAGTGATGCTGAACTGGGCTCCATGCTAGTTCGTTTTCTATATGATGTGGTTAAATGTCCTACAAAAGCAAGTTAAGGAAGGAAAGATGTGTTTTGTCTCTCAGTTCGGAAGGTACAGTCCACCGGTGTGGGAAAGTCACGGTGCCAGGAGTATGAGGTGGCTGGTCACATTTGCATCCATAGTCAGGGAGCAGAGAGAGATGGATGCTGGCACTCAGTTGGCATTCTCCTCTTTATTCGGTCTAGGACCCCAACCTGTGGAAAGGTGCTGCCAATTTAGGGTAGGTCTTCTTACCTCGATTGACTCAGTCTAGAAAATCTCTCACAGATGTGCCCAGTGGTTTGTTTCCATGGTGAGTCTAAACTGTATCAAGTACATTGATAGGTCCATGACATATGTATGTAGTATGCATGTAGTGTGTACATAGTATGTATGTAGTATGTATGTTGCATGTATTGTATAGTATGTATGTAGTGTGTATATAGTATGTATGTTGTGTATTTTATGTAGTGTGTATGTTGTATGTATTATGTAGCATGTAGTATGCATGTTGCATGTATTATGTAGCATGCATGCAGTGTGTATGTAGTATGTATGTACTATGCATGCATGCATGTATGTACACATGTTATATGTATGTATGTATGTATGTATGTATGTATGTAGTGGGTCGATAGGTCTACGACCTACTCTCTGTTGTGAACCCCAGGCCAGAACAGGATCAGAAGTATATGAAAGAAGGAGTGGCTGGTTGTCCTGATGGGATGGATCTCACATGGTAGGCAGTGGCCAGTAGCAGGCCAGCTCACAGAACACGGCAAGAATGACAGTAGGTAGGGAAGGGAGGCTGGTGCTGAGTCTAGCCTGCATTCTATAGTAGTATAAACCAGCATCTGTGCTGGAAGATGCAGGGAGCAGGAGGCTGCTGCTGGATCCCTGGAGAAGCAGAGCTCCATTCAGGTACCAGGAGACGCCAGAGTTGGCTGCTGGGCTCAGGCCACTCCTGCAGCTCAGAGATACTGTCTGCCCTTCCACAACTTGTGCTGAAGGGCTGATGGGGAGTCGGGCCACTGGAGGAGGGACAGAGAACAGGCTTGGGTAGGTTTCGAGGACCCTGGCCTTTTGTGCTCCCCCCGACCCCCGCTACAAGAAGCCCTCTAGATTTCTCGTCTCTTCACATGCCTCTTTGGGCTTTGTGGCTTTGAATGCCACTTCAGATGTACTGAGTTATCACAGTCCTCAAAGATGGTTAAGATGATACATTTGATGTTGTGTATATGCTAACACAACAACACTGAAATTTACAGATCATTGTATGTATCTACATAAGGGGCTGGGGAAAACTCCCAGGAAACATGGTTCTGGGATGAGTCCTGGGGGAATTCATAGCAGTGAGCAGGCAGAGGCAGAGTCAGCCGATAGGCACAGTATAGGTTCTTGTTGAGTGGGTACAGGGCAAGTTCAAATTCAGAGAGTTCAGTGGAGGGAAAGCCCTTTAACAAGAGGGAGACTTGGAGTCTGGAGCAGTCAAGGGCGGTTTGGTGAGTTGCCAACTACAGGTTTCTGAAGGCTTAAGGAAGGATGAAGATGAGAATAGGGTGGGTCTGGGGAACATGGGTGCTGTTGGGGGAACTAAGAGGATCATAGAGACAGGTGAGCTGGGAGGGACCCAGAGGACCTTGATTTTCCCATGTCTCTGTGCTCTGCCCTGGCCTTCTGGACCTGAAGGAGCTGTCAAAAGTGCATGAACAACCTGTGCCCAGATTCTAGATCCTATGTCCTCCACATGAATTTTACAATCTTTTTGTTACCAGAGAAAAATGACAGTAGAGCCCCTGCCTGACTGGGGCTGGTTGAGCAAGGCATTTCACGGGTGCCACTTGTGGGGTGACATATTCGACATTATCTGAGTGTGCCATGGGTACCATTCAGTTTGGTTTCTGCTTTGCTTTTTTCTTCCCTTCCTCCCTTTCCTTTCTGGCTCTCTCACTTCTCTCTTCTCTCTTCTCTCTTCTCTCTTCTCTCTTCTCTCTTCTCTCTTCTCTCCTCTCTCTCTCTCTCTCTCTCTCTCTCTCTCTCTCTCTCTCTCTCTCTCTCCCTCTCTGCCTCTCCGCCTCTCCTCTATGCCTGTACTTCCCTGGATATCAATACCCTCACTCTGTGTGGCTGTCATCCTCTCTACCCACCCCTTCCCATCATTCACAGCCTCTTCCTCACCTTGGCTTTATTGTTTCCACCCAGGACCTCTTCTTCTATGGCCTCTCCTCAAGTTGGGCTTCAGCCCAGCAGCTCTGCCAGCTAGTGAGGTTTCAAGACCTTTGCTCGCTCCATCTGCTAATGACCCAAGGGCTGGCTCGCTAGAACATTAACTGAGAACCAAGTGCAGTGGCCCTGAGCTGGGGACACAGATGCAAATGCAATTTCAAACCAAGCAAGGAATGAGGTAGGCCATGCAGTCTGGCTTCACCTTGCAGATTCTTCAAGTATGAGCAGGTGAATATTTGGTGCCAAGAATATAAGGCTGGATGTTTGAGTAGCAGGCTGTTCCGTGTGTTAATATATCTGCATCTGTCCTTCTGCAGTGTAACTGCTTCTCCAAAGCTGTTCCTTACAGAACTCACATGCAGGGGGCGGAAACTGCACATTCTCTCTTATACCTTACAACAGTCCAAAAAAGATGGATCTTTCTGTAGTTGGGTAAACTGAAGCATAAGAAGATTCAGTTTAGCTGGGCATGGTGGCACATGCCTTTAATCCCAGCACTTGGGAGCCAAAGACAAGTGGATCTTTGTGAGTTCGAGGCCAGTCTGGTCTACAAAGTGAGTTCCAGGACAGCCAAGGCTACAAAGAGAAACTCTGTCTCTAAAAAACAAAAAAGACTGAGTTACTTGTCCAAGTTCATACAGGCAGGAGGGGGAAGAGTCTGGATTTGAGATTTCTTAGTTCAGAAGCTCAAAGGCTCAGCCAGTCCATGGCTTCCAGTTAAGACATCAAGTCTCAACATGCCTCTCATCTTCTGAATCAAAATCTAGGAGCAAGTTGGATCCCTGCATTTTTCATGCATTTGCCCTGACATTTCTCTGACCTGTCTGTCTGTCTGTCTGTCTGTCTGTCTGTCTGCCTGCCTGCCTACCTGCCTGTCCAGGAGCCACTCAGGTATTCAGTTCCCCAGGACTCAAAGTGAAGTTTACTGGAGATCAACTTCAACTCTCCAATCAGATGTCACATTCCTGTGACCTTGACCGTGAAGGAATCTCAGAAGGTCCTTGCTGTCTTTGTGGTTGCCTTTCCACTCACACTCATTCTCCTTCCTCCTGACCCTCTGCCTCTCCTGTCCCTGAGGCTACTGCACCCCGGAGGTGATTACCAGGGTGATGGCTTGTGTTAGTGAGATGCACATCCACCAGAAGAGACTGGGCAAGCTTAGCATTCCTGAACTGCTCAGCAGGCTTCACGGAAGTCTTGGGGTGAGGAAGCTCCTCATGTCCTTCCTCCAGCCTGAATTTGTTAGGTGATCCCTCAGGACACTCTGGAAGCCTGGTTCTCAGCTTTCTTTGTGTACTAATTCCCACTATTCCAAATCGAATCCTTGTTGAAATGCAGACAGAGGTACCTACATGCTGTTTCCCTCAGATCTGCTCATAAGAGGTAGCACGGGAGGCTGTAGGAGGAGGCTCTGGAGTAGGGTGACCAAGCCTAGGGTGGCCAAGCCCAGTCTTCAAGCCTCCTCTACATCCTGGAAGGAGCTGAACCTAGCTCTGTGGGAGAGATTCGCCAGAGCAGAGGAGCCAGGACAGCACATTTAGAAATAACCCCCTGAGAAAAGTCAGAGGCTTAGGGAAATTGAGGTAAATGGTCAGATATGCAAATAGGAAATCCACAGACACTCAGATATTGGTATAGCACTTGTCTATTTACCTACCCATATACCTACCCACCCTTCTACCTATCCATTCACCCACTCACCCACCCACACATCCATCCATGCACCAATTCATCCATCCACCTAGCTACTCACTCACTCACTCACTCACTCACTCATCCATCCATCCATCCATCCATCCATCCATCCATCCATCCATTTATCCACCCGCCCACCCACCTATTCATTTATTCGGCCATTCAGGAGGTGAGGGAGAAACTAGAGAATGCTCAGGAGGACAGGCACAAGAGACAGACAACTTGAAGGTTTCTTAGAAATCCAGCTCCCTGTGTTCCACTCTGCCTATAGAATCAAAATCTGCATTTTAGAAAAATATCTGTAGGTAATTTACAGCCACTCGAGAATCTGAGAGCACCGGGTCTTACATTCTCTGAGTACAAACTCTGGACTGAAAGTCAGCAATGGATGAAACTTGACTCTGGTTTATCCTGGGCCTCCCTGGCACTGGTGAATGGGTTGAGATTATGTCTTCTCTCTCATGCTTGTGAATATTTATGCTTGCAAAGTGTCTCGTGGACGTTCTCAAATACAGATTAGTGAGCTTTGGACCTTGAGTTTATGTCAGTGTCTCCAGTGTCTGGGACCTTGTCCTGTGGTAGATGATGCTTGGCAAGGACTTACTGAGTGAATGACTGGCTGCTCGTCAGGCTGTTGTCAAACTGGACTCTGGAGGCTGCTTTCCAGAGCAACTAAGATATTCTGTGGTGAAGGGCTGTTCAGAGGAGGGGCCAAGGAAGCAGGGAATGCTTTAGATAAGGGACAAGGAGTTAGACTATGTACCAGGAAGACCTCACCATCACTGAAGTGTTGGTCTGAAAGCCACTGAAATAATAAGATGCTAACCTCAGTCAGAATGAACCAATGGGTTTAAAAAAATGAGAAAGGTTTGAACTCAGAAGTTAATTTGAACCCACTCTCTGCTTCCCTCCCTTCTTGCTCTAGGCTTCAACAGCCCCTCCCATTTGTCCCTGTCCCTGGTGTGCCTTGTGCCTGGCTCTTGCCCCTTCTGGACTCAAGGCTCCATCTTGAGACGGGTCAGATCTTTGGGGCATTTCCCTGACACCTCTGTGTTTCCTGAACGCCTTTGTCTCTTGCTTCATGGAAAAGGAGACGCTCAAGGACCTGTGCGTGCACCTTGCCACTGAATGTGTGTAGCAGGGGGCTGAAGATCATGTGCTCTGTGCTACCCAGGGCCCTCACTCCCATCCTTACCACATCCTCCCTTGTACTCCAGCCCCTCTGTTTCCTTTTAGCCCAGCTGAATACTTGATTTGAATCTTAAAAATACACTAGCACCCCTCCCCTGACTCTGCAGCCGCCTCTGGCTCTCACCCTGTCTCTCTCCTCTCCTTCCTCTCCCAGCCTGCCTTCCTGTGAGAGTGTCTGCCAAGTCCTTTCTCAGTGCCTATCATCTGGCTTTCACCCTCCCCAGCCCAGGGGAAGTGCTCCAGCCTAGGGCCCCATGTGACTTTCTATTTACCAACTCCAGGCAGCTCTCTTGACTTGGGACCATCACTAGTCTGGCTGCAGCCTGCCTCTTGACCTTCTGACTGTCTTTCAGCTCGCCTCTCTGCTCTGGTTTGACGATCCTCATCACTCTTTTCTACTTAAACCTCTCCCAGTGTTGCCTACCCTTCAGCTGGCTCTGCTTTTGTTCGCCATTTTGTTGGCTCTTGGGGCTTTCTTGGCTTCACGTCAGAGCCGATTGGCTCTGTTTTAGATCTTTGGAGAAAAATGGTAACTGCCCACTGGTCTTCAGACCCACATAGCAAATGAGGGTCTGTGTTTGAAAGCCACAAAGGGACCGTCATTGACTCTGTGCCTGCCCCCTTCCACCCCATGTTCATTTTTGCCACACCTTAATGAATGACTTTGGCAGCCATGAGTCTTCCTGAGCAGGGACCTGAGAGTCATCGTTGAGTCCCTCTCTTATTTAATCCCTTTGCTAATCAAGTCTTGGATGGTTTTATCTCCCCAACAACCTTCTAGCCTGTATTTTTGTCTCTGTTTCTGCCATGGCTTGGAACTCACACTTCATCCTGAACTCAGGGGAGCCACTGTCTTGCCCAGGTCCCTATAGTACCGCTGTCTGTCATTTCTCCTTTGACTCTTTTGATCGGTGGTCTGCAACTCAACAGGCAGTACCCAGGCTGACTTTTCTCTCTGACTTGGAGGTGTTGGGGCAAGATCAAAATCATGGAGAGGTTGGTGTCCCCGAGGAAGCAGAAAAGAGTGGGAGGCTAGTGAGCTAAAAGTGGGTAACTGTAGCCCTGGAAGATGTTTGAGCTGGCAGGCCACTGGGACTTTCTCACAGCTGCACTTCCAGATGTTGAGCAACAGGCAAACTGAGGGCATAAGCTGATTCATTTTCTGGTAGATGGGTGCACAGGATACCCTCCAAATACAGACCAGTAAGCCCCATGGTAGATAACAAAGATGTCTCTGAGGTAGACAGGTTTCCCCCCTTCCTCTACTGGGCATCAAAATTAAAACATCTGCTGGACTGGGGTGAGGGTTGAGTCTCCATCTCAAACCTGCACTTCCTAGGTGGCCCTCAACATGAGTGCCATGGCCTTGTTTCATCTTCCAGATGCAGAAGAGCCCAGGGCATTTGCTAGAGGAGAAAGAGGGCAAGCCCTCCCTTACATAGACAGAAGAGAATAACTCTCTTTTCTCATGTTGACACTGACCCTGTCACCTAGACATGGGTGAGATGTCTAGATATCTCTCTTGCCTTTGATATGACCTAACTCTGTGTCCTGGCTACAGATGTTCTGAGTCCCTACAAAGAGAGGCTCTTCCTAACATACACACAGACACAGACACACACAGCACACACACACACACATACATACATACACAGACACAGACAGACAGACAGACAGACAGACACACACACACACACACACACACACACACACACACACACACACTCCTTTCACCGGAGGTTCAGTGATCTTCTTCTTCAACTTATCACTGGGCTTATACTCAGCTTTGTTCATGGACACCAGGGATCCAAACCCAGGTCTTCATGTTTCAGCTCTATCCCACAATTCCAGCCACCCTGCCCTAGTGTTGAGGTGACTTCTGCAGAGAGCCAGGGACAAGGTTCAGTAGAGTGATGCAAGGGTCTGAACTCACCGAGGCTGTGTGAGGGTGAAGCTGCATCTGGGTGAGGAATGAGGCCTTTCTCCTCCCTCCATTTCGTGCCATGTCTGACACTAAATTATTCCCTTTCTTAACTTGGGTGGTTCTGTTTTTTTGGTCCCAAGAAAAGCACTTTTTGAGGGGTCTTATTCTCATTCCTTTTGCCTAAGATTGAAGCTACCCACTCATTCTCCCCAATGCACCTCATTTCAATTCCTTCTTTCAAAACTGCAGGCAGTCTTGCCAAAGGGTGCCAAAGGGTGGAGAGTTTGTCAAGAGGGAGCTGGGGAAAATAGCATCCTTTAACCATCAGACCTCTGGGGTCCCCAGAGGGCCACAGCTCAGTCCCACCAATCAGAATAGACAAAGAGCTGTGTGACCTCACTGCTTGGGACTTGGTCCAGCCTGAAGCACGCACTTGGCTCTTACTTGGCCTGTGCATTTTGTTCATGGGTAAATGCACTTTCTGTTAGGCTCCTTGAAATATTGAAAATAGCTCCTGAGCTCTCATTATTGCCTTTAAAGACCTGTAGGGGTCTGGGAACCCCAGACAGAGAACACAGACACTGTCTAATTCCCCACTACGCTTTTCTTCTCCACCATGCCTCTCTTCCCCTCTTCAGTTTTGAACCAAGGGAGTGGAAAACACAAGAGCAATCAATTGGAGAGATTAAAATGCCAGCTTTCTAGCTGGTCAAGCAGATTGGAGAATGTAGCCTTTGATATGTGGCCAAATTAGCTTCTTAATACACTCTTCTTGAATCAGAAGGACATAGGTACCCATTGTCTTACAATGATGATGACCTCAGGCTTCCTCATGGGGCCACACTGATTGATAAAGGGTCAAGGGTAAAGGCAGGCTGGATCCTAGCTCAGTGAGCCAATTTTTTTTACCCTAGATACTTCTGTTTCAGAGTAGCGGGTAACAGAGGCCAGAGACAGGACAGGAGGAGACATATATCTGTTGGTATACTGCCTACTGAGACACAGAATTGGGATCCCCCCACCTTGACAGGACTTAAATCAGCTCTCTCATTTATCTTTGCAGGTGAAGCTGATCCCTAAGGGGTCAGAATCACTGCCAGCCAAGCAGAGATGGGGCTGGTAATTCCTGTTTCACCTGCTGGGGAGGAAAGCAGGAACACCCCCTCCCCCAAATGTGGGCTCTGCTATAGATGAATGGATGGTATAGACGCACCTGTCTGGAGGCTCCTGGAAGGCCTTACCCAGAGTGTGGAGGTGTTGCCTAAGACGATGACCTGGCTTACTAATCTTTGTGACATGTTTGAGTAAGAAAATAAATTGACCATCTTTCTCCTTTCTTCACTTTTTTTTTTTTTTTCTGGGAAAAGTGTGTGGGGGAAGGGAAATGCAACCGCAGGTGAATTGTGAGAGCCTGAGACGGGGCGTTTAACACACAGTGGTGCTGGAGTAGGGCCCGCTTTGTCTTGGTTAATAACTTCATGTTGTACTAGGGCTGGGGCCGTTCTGTTAGTTCTGTAGGTAAAGGGACAGAATGGGGTGCAAAAACAGGTGCAAGACAAGAGAAGCTAGCTGGGGAGAAGGAAGGTAGCTCCAAGCAGGAGACCTGCCATTCCAGGACCCTTTTTTTTCTTTCAAGCATCCTCCTTCTCTCCCTCCCTCCGTGCCTCTTCCTTTTTGTATATCTGGCCACCCGGGTGCTCATCTGATCAAGTTTGCTGCACGCTCCAGGTGGCAGGCACTGTTTTGGGATATCACTGAAGGTGTTCATGGTCTCTGCCACCCCACTCTGTCCCTTAAGCTTTCATTCATTCCAACACATTACCTCTGGAGTGATCAGATAATTAAACAAATAATTTAAACGCAGGGTGATTAGCTTGGCCATGGAGACTAGCAGGGTCTGGGAGGAGATTGTGGGAGCAGAGAGGAAGGAAGAGGAGGGATCCAGGATAGGGATCAGAAGAGACTCCCTGAGCGTGGCTGTGTTTACTGAGACCTGGAGGTAGTCTGGAAAAGACTGGGAGAAGAGAACGAGGGTTATTTTTCACTGGCCACTGCTGTTGCTAGTGGCACGAGAGGCAGCTGCTGCTGCGGAATGAACCTTCACAGGGGCCCGTGGCCCAGTTCTGACTCTGATGATGTCTGGTGTACTACTGTGTGCAGGCATTATGCTAGGTGGTTAACACACATGATAAGATCCTATGGTTTTCAGACCCCAGTGAGACAGGTACTGGAAATGTTTTCATTTTATAGACGAAGAAACTGAGGTTTGGAGGAATGGAATAGCTCCCACCAAAGTCCTCCAGCAAAGAAGGAACTGGAACACCTGCTTCTAGCCATGTGGAGCCTGCTCAATGGCCTTTCCCCAGCTTTCCCCACTGCTCAACTTAGCCAAGGAGCCTGATTCCTAGAGCTCAGAAATACAGGCTCAGGCTCCACTGATTCCATCATAATAGCATAACTGTTTCCTTTGCGCACAGAGCTTTTGTTGTGAGCCTCCATACCAACTAATGGAAGTCTTGAAACAGATCTGTATGGCACGTGGCATTATTGCTTCCCTTTTGCAGATGGGCAAATGGAGGCTCAGTGATGCTCCATTACAGTTCAAGGTCACAGGTGGTGGGTCAGTGTTAGCAAGGAGCACAAAACGCATGACTTCAAATCCTGCCCAACAGAGGGGGTAACAGGTCTGGTGGATATTGATTCCACTGGGCAGGTGAGGTCCGTGCAGATAAACTTTACAACAGCTGTCTCCCAAGGAGCCGGTGTCTGTCTGAGAGGAGGCTGAAGAGGCAGAGCAATCACTTTTGGGCCTCAGCTCCATGGACACACCATCCCACTCAGTTGCACAGTTCTTTGTCCCTTGGCTGGGTATGTCATTTTCTCATGGCCACCAGATGGAGAAAGGCAGAGCTATTTGGAGATGGAGGGAAAGTCGATAGGGACAGGATGACCCATCTCTTTCCTGAAGGCCAGAGCAGTAATTGTGGGCATGTAGTGGTGGGAAGGGCTCAGAAGAGTTGCTCAGGAAATCCTCCGTGATTCATCTGCTTGCCCGGTGTCCCCTCTGCACAGGTTACACAGATGAAGGCATGTGGTCCCTCCCTTGCTGAACTCATGCACCTGTCAAGAACACAGTTCAGCATCACTGCACAGTGTGGAATGTGGGAACCAGGCGTCATCGTCCACAGCTCCGTCTCACCCTAACAAAAGCATCTTTGCCCCACCATCACAACTTCCACGGCACAGCCCCCTCCCACAATTCTGTCACTCTCTTGGAACTTGAGCTTTAGTTTTTATTTTTGTAGATCCCTGCAGGAGAACATCTTTGGTGGCCCTCCTCTCTTGCCATGTCTCCTCCAGTCTAGCAGCGGGAGAGCTTCATACCATAGAGGGGAGTGTTTCTTCCTCTCCCTAGACCTCAGCCTTACCTCTGGCTTGCTCTTCCCTGACCAGGGTCTTTGTTGCCCTTGTTCAAATTCAGCAGGCATATTCTTTAATAATGTCCCCTGAGGCCTCAATTGCAGCCCATCCCTTTCATCACCCAGTGATGTTACTTCCTTTGTCTGCATTGGCACACTCCTTCATATCCTCTGTCTGGGTGCTTTCAGAGTGTTTTGAACATCTATTGGATAATGCATGCATTTCCTTCCAACTTCTTGTTGGTATCCTTCCCCCAGTCTCACAGCCACCAAGGAGCTTGTCTCTTTCTAGGTGGTGTATTCAATGTTAGGGAAGATGTCTTACACATAGTAGGGGTCTTATGAATATTTATGTGATGTTGAGGGAAGGAGAGGGAGAGGAGGTAGAGAGGGAGGTAGAGGGGGAGGTACAGAGAGAGAGAGAGAGAGGGAGAGAGAGCGAGAGAGAGAGAGAGAGAGAGAGAGAGAGCCAGAGAGAATTCATGGAAGCCCATGCACAGGAGGAAACACCGTGTGTGGGTGTGGAACCATTGCCTACTGTTGTTGGGGATGTGAGAAGAGGAGGTTAAAGGGGCAGCAGGTCCTTAGTGGGAGGAGAGATCTGGGAAAGAGCATCCAGTAGACTGCCTTTTGCAGAAGCAGACCCCATACCTATGGTGCATACCTATGAGCTGGAGCTGGGAACAGAAAGTGACTTTGAAGGTGGGCAGGTGGATAGGTGTTTGTGGAAAAGTCACATCTGGACATAGGCTTCCCCAAAGCCCTGTGAGTCACTCTTGAAAGTGGCTGATAAATCATCACAGAAGAGTTTCAGGGGACAGTGTGAGCCATCAAAAGCATAAGAGGTTTGGAGGGACAGAGCTCACAGCCCGGCTTTCTAGGGGAGGAGACTGCCTTTTCCTCAGGCCTCCATTCTCCACCCTGATCCCTCATCTACAAAGTCTTTGCAGTGAAGCTGGAAAGACAGTGTGCCAAAGTACTTAGGTAGGCCTGGCTTGGTCCTAAGTCCTGGTTGCCAAGGTGACAGGGACTACTGAATCAGTGACATTGGGAGGAAACTTTACTTAAGCTCTTGGTGTGGCAGCAGGTGGTCTTGGCCCTCATGTTTACTCTGGGAGCCTACAGTCAGCTGCTTCCTCCTTCCTGTCCCTTGGAGGACCAGGCTCCCTTCTGTTCATCTCAGGGCCTTTGCATGTACTGATCCCTCTCCCTGGAGGATTCTTGTCCTTTTTTTTTTTTTTTTTTTTTTTTTTAATAATTCATCAACCATGACTGAGCTGTCATATCCTCCTGGACTACTCAGCCTTGTCCTCGGAGGGCTTACTTCACTTGATTATATCCCCAAATGGCTCATCTATTACTGTGATCTTCCTTTGTGGGAATGCAAACTTCAGGAGAGTGAGCTGCAGCTGGCTCTGTGTATCATCTAGTCTCTGGGCCACAGAGAGTCCCCAGGAAATAATAGGTCCTCAGCTAGTATAGATAATGACTCGGGGCTACAGTGACAGCTTAGTTGGTAAAGTGCTTGCCTCGCAAGCGTAAGGACTTGAGCCCTTAGAATACACATGAAAAAATCAGAGCATGGTGGTGTATATTTGTAATTCCAACACTAGGGAGGTAAAGATAGGTCCAGACAGATCGCTGGGGTTCCCTGGCCAGCTGGTCTAGCCTATTTGGGAAGCTCCAGATCTTGTCTCAAAACACAAGCTGGATGGTGTCAGGGGAATGACAGCTGAGTTTGTCCTCTGACCTCCACATACATGTATACACACATGAATGTACACACTCATACATGTATACACACACACACACATACATATGCCTCAATTAAAATAAAAATACTTCTTACAGAAAGATAACCCTAAACCCCTACTGCATATATGAACATAATAACATATGTATGTATGTATGTATATATACACACACATTATACATACATATATATATACACACACACACATACATACATACATACATACATACATACATACATACATGTCAGTTTATGTTCGTATATGATTTTTGAGCAGGAATAAAACCAATTCAAAATATATTTTTAACCAGGCATCTAGGTCCATGTGTTGGTCCAGGGAATGATGTGGATGGAGGAGATGGGGAGGAGGGAGTAAAGGAGACACAACCCAGTGGAAAAGGAGGGAAAGATCAAAGGCAACAGTGTAACATTGCAGTATTCATGAGAAGATTGTACATATGCATTTAGGCAAGATTATCTGTGAGTAGGTATAGAGAAAGTAAGGAAGAGAATGTGCCAAGAGAAAGGGACTCTGCAGGCAAGGGTACAGGGAGACAGGCACTCTTCTAAGCCCCCTGTAGGAGTGTAGATTGTTGCAAACTTTCTGGAAAGCAACCTAGCAATGCATTATCAACAGCCTATAAAATATTCATATGTTTGGGCCCAGTATTCCATTTCAAAGAGTTACCCTGAAGAAATAACTGTCGGTGCAGGCAACCATTTATGTATATGATACATCGTGTTCCTCATGATAGACAAGAGGAACAGAAACTCAGTAGCTCACTTTAAGAGGAAGGTTAAACAGGCTGCACCCTCAAAAAGGCAAATGAGGTATCCCAACTTTCCTGTATGTGTGGGTACTCACATTGTCTCTGTTCTGCAGGTGGGGGAAACCCAGGCTCAGGCACGATGTAACCATGAGGCTTGTGATAAAGGTAGACCATCTATTTAACCCAAGTCCTGATGAAGACCAACTTCACGGTGCAAGGTGTACACCCCAGTTCCCTAAAACCTCAGACCTGCCCCGTCGTGGCGTGTGGAGGGATCTCCTGAAAGACCCACCGTGATGCCCAACCCCAGCTTTTAAAAATAGAGTTATAAAAAGGAAGTCTTTTGGCAACAGGGTTCTTTATAAGTCCTTTAACTGCTGATTCACATAGTCATGTTTCAGGAGCTAGTGAGTGAGCTGGGAAAAGGGGATATTCTAATTTCTTCTCCCTGGGGTAGCTTGAAAATTGTCCTCTTAATGGCAGCTTGTTGGAGTGGAAAGAACTAATGTTTTGGAGTCAGATCTGGATTGAAATTCTGGACCACTCTTAGTCCTTGTGTGATTAGAAATGAGTTACTTAAGCTCTCTGAGTTGTTCTGCCCAAGTCAGACAGTTGCAGATGCAAACTGAAAAGACCCTGTGTCCCCCATGCCTTGCCGCATGGGGGAGTTTGTTGTGTGATAGGTTGTTCATCTTCCCAGTTGGAATGCACGTGTTCTGGTTAAAGACTTGCAGAATGTCATTCATAGTATTGCCAGTGGCTTTAGGCTGAACAGACATAGGTCAGACCAGGGTGAAACTGGACCAGGAACACAGCTATCACAGCCAGGACATCCCAGGCTAGGGCTCAAGGGTAGAGTGAGAGTGAAGGAGGAAACAGGGTTCATGGTTAGTTACGTGGTTAGGACCCTGAGGTTACAGACTAATTTTAAACCTGATGTATTTTCTCTTGTCTGTGCCCCAAAGTCTCACCTAATGAGAGAACAGTGGGGAAGCTTGGACAGGGGAGGAAGATGAGGATGTGATGCTTGGATGAGGAGTTATTGCTCAGAGAGTTCTTGTGTTAAAAAGAACTTAGTGGGGCTTAGGGGAAGCATCAGGGTTTCAGTCACTCCTTCTCTTGTAAAGTTGTTAGACCTTGGTGGTTTCAGGGTCATAATGAGGTCCAGGCTTTGGGCTGGAATGGGGAGATGGAGTCGCGGAGTGAATGGCTGGCTGGATAGTAAGCGATGGAAGGAAAGGTAGCTAGATAAAATAGAGAACTAGGTAGGACCGAGCTTGATTGGACAGATGAACAGCCAGACAGACTGCCATTAGAGTTAGAGATGAATGCTGGGAGGATTAGGGCAGGGATAAGGAACTGGTTGATGGGTGAGCCTGTAAAACAGAAGGATGATGGGATAGGAAGGCGGGGTTTAATGGCTGAGAAGACAGAAGAGAGAGTGGAGGGGTGAATGGTGGGTGGAAGGATGGGTAGAGATCATAGAGATGATATGACTTAGCTAAATGGGAAAAAATTAATGGAGTGGACAGTGAGTACATTCATGCGATTGGCTAGATAAATGGACAAAGAAAGGAACCCTGGATCGGCTTGTGGAATGATGACTGTATAATGGATGGACCAAGGCTATTATAATTCATTCCTTAAACAAACTGATTTAAGGACTGGCTAGCCCAAAGAGGTAAGGCAGGATGAGATGGATAGCAACATATACCAGTTCCTTAGTGGGAATGGCTGTGTCTCGGTGTCTGGGCTCTGAATATGTCTTTTATCACTTCTCATGTTTTTCATGGAAACTCTTGCCACTATGCAGGAATGCCAACACAGACCAAGTTTATACAGCTCCATGGAAACGGGCAGTGTCTATTCTAACTCACATGCACAGTCTTTACTGAGTCTGACACATGCATGCAGGGTTTTTCCACACTCAACATGTTACCAATAATGGGTACCACCAGTTGGGGACTCTGCCTGGAGCCACATGGGACTCTGGATAACAGTTCCGTGTCAGTTAGCTTCTACTGCTATGATAAAACACCTGAAATAAGTAAGTGGAAAGGAAGAAAGGTTTATTTGGGCTCATGTTCTCAAGGTTTCAGTTCACTGTTTCCAGCCCTATTACGGTTGGTTTTTGGTTGAGTCAGAGCATCATGGTGCAGAGAACATGCTTCTTATTTTTTCATGTGTATGTGCATGCAGTGTATGTATATATGTATGTATGTATGTATGTATGTATGTATGTGTATATGTAGGTAGGTAGGTGAGTTGGAGCATAGGTGTGTAGGAATGTGTGGTATGTGTCTGTGGAAGTCCAACGTTGGTGTCATGTGTCCTCCTTGGTCACCATTCACCCACCTTATGTATTGAACCAGAGTCATTTGAACCTGGAGCTCCCTGTTGGCTAGTCTGGCTCTGTAGCTTGTCCTGGGATGTCTCTGTCTCTGGCTCCCAGGAGCTGGGAGCACAGGTAGGACACCATATCCATCTACCATTTAAGTGCGAGTTCTAGGGATACAGATTCTTTTGCTTGTGTGGCAAGTACTTTACAGGCTGAGTTAGCTATCTCCCCAGTGGGCTTCTCCCCATCTTTTGAAGACAAATATTATGTAGCCAAGGCTGGCTTCAGACTCATTATATACCTGAGGATGGGCGTGGTCTTCTGGTCCTACTGCCTCAACCTTCTCAGCGTAAGGATCAGTGTGGTGAATGTGATGGCAAGGAAGGAACTCAGTACTTCATGCAGGGCTAGGCAAGCACTCCACCCCTGCGATGCATCTATGGTGAAGCAGAGACAGATGTTCATATTATGGTGGCCAGGATGGAAGGGAGGTGGGGAAGGGAGGGAGGGGAGGGAGGAGTTCCAACATCTTGTTCAATAGCACACCTTTAGGTTCTACTTCTTTCAACTAAGCCCCACCTCCAAAAACTTCCACTAGCTCCCGAACCTATGAATTTATCAATGGGTTAACCCATGGATGAGGTCAGAGCCCTCAAGATGTAGTCAACACCTCTCCAAATCCCCTTCTTAATACTGCTTTAAGAGGGTCCAACCTTGAACCCCAGTGCTTTTGAGGCTTTTAAAGATGCAAACCACATATCTACACACACTTGCCTGGGTGGGATGGCCCTTGTCCTAATTAAGGTTTTACTGCTGTGAACAGACACCATGACCAAGGCAGCTCTTATAAGGACAACATTTAACTGGGGCTGGCTTACAGGTTCAGAGGTTCAGTCCATTACCATCAAGGTGGGAGCATGGCAGCATCCAGGCAGGCATGCTGTAGGTGGAGCTGAGAGTTCTACATCTTCATCTTAAGGGTGCTAGCAGAATACTGGCTTCCAGGCAGCTAGGTTGAGGGTCTTAAAGCCCACACTCACAGTGACATACCTACTCCAACAAGGCTACACCTAATAGTGCCATTACTGAGTCAAGCTTTTACAAACAAGTCACAGCCCTACTGGAGGTATGAGGGCATTTTTCTTTGGGAAACAAATAATTTGATAAAGCAACCGCTGCAGAGAAGCCAAGTTCTTCAAAAGCTTTTTTGTCACCAAGTCCATCTGTGTGGCCAAGTCCAGAGTACACTTCTCCAGGTTCTCAGGCAGGGCCCAAAGAGTCTCATGCTATAGTTACCCACAACGATCTCATTTCCTCCCTGCCCCCAGCCATGGGTCTATCACTTGCCTGCTCTTTCTCCTTCCCATAAGTTTAATTAGCTATAACTACTTCTTAATTACTATAAAAGGGATCCATGCTCAAGGCAAAAATTCAGACAGCATGGAAGAGCAGATGGTTAAAAAAAGAGAAATCTACCCACTAGCCCCTAGCTCCAATTATTAAGTGTTTCTAAAATATTCTAAAAAATTATAAATGAAATGTATAAGAAAATAGAACCATAAAACAAACTAGAGTCATTGGGGAATATTGAGAAGACCATTCTGTAAGGTGCATTTTTTTTCCCCACTTAGCAAAGTTCCTTATACATCTTTCTGGGTTTGCATCTATAAACCGATCTCTCCCTTCTCAGCAGCTGCATAATACTCATAAATAGCTGTTAATTAATCAATCTGTTCTGTATCATTTAGGCCTCCCCTACTTTCTAGCTATCCCATACAACACAACAAAATAACTGAGTATGTGTGTCTGATTTTAACAGGAGCAAACCTAGCTGTAGTACGGTTATGTTACCCCGGCAGATATGTGCATTGATGCTGATAAACAGGCTAGGCTGTATGAGTTTAAATGCATGGAGTGGCCGGGCAGTGATGGTGCAGCCTTGAATACCAGTATTCGGGAGGCAGAGGCAGGTTGATCTCTGTAAGTTCAAGTCCAGCCTGGTCTACAGAGTGAATTCCAGGACAGCAAGGCTACACAGAGAAATCTTGTCTTGAAAAACAAACAAACAAAAAAATCCCCAACATATAAAAACAAAAATGCAGTCAAGTATATCTGAGAGTTCTTAGAAACTTTCCACTGTGTGTCTGAATCTTCTAGAAGTCTTGTTAAAATGCGAGTTTCAAGATCTAATTGTTCATGGCTCACAGGCTGGGTACGGGGTATGTCTGCTGGCAACAGGTTTTGAGTATGGTCAGAGGATTTGCCTGTCTTACTTTTCCAGGTGGGTTCTGAGCAGCATCTGGGTCCTTCTCCCTGAACTTCCCAATCTGATGCATACCAGACAAAGTAACCTGTGTTATTTAAATTATAACAGAAACCAAATATTGGGACATTGTGTGTGTGTGTGTGTGTGTGTGTGTGTGTGTGTGGTCTATCTGTCTGTCTGTCTACTTGTGTATATGTGTATCTCTGTCTCTGTATCTGTGTATATGTATGCGTGTGTGTGGTGTGTCTGTCTGTCTATATGTGTGTCTCTGTCTGTCTGTGTATCTGTGCATATGTATGTGTGTGTGTATGATGTGTGTGCTTCTGTTTGTGTATACTGAGGTCAGAGGTCAACAGCAGCAGCAGCAGCTGTCTTCCACTATTTCTTCCAATCTTATTTTTTAGATAGGGTGTCACATTTTGCTCACTGAGCCATCTCAGCTCATCTCCAGTTCATGAACATCTTTACACGTATTGATTTTTCATTTATGTGCACTTTTTGATGGGATCTTGATTATTTTTCTATAGCATTAGCCATTCTTTCCTAATGCTATAGAATTCTATGCATATGAGTGGCACAACCTGTCCGTTTGCTCTAGTTTGGCACATACGTTCCCCCAGTTGGCTGCTATCTGTAGCCACTGTGGTATCTGTATTTTTACATGTATAGAAGCTCTGCATGGGTTTGTGTCATACTCACACAAAGGTCTTTCTTAAGATTACTAATGAGTGTGTCTTTTTTGGTGTTTTTTGTTTGTTTGTTTGTTTGTTTGTTTTCAAGACAGGGTTTCTCTGTGTAGCTCTAGCTATTCTGGAACTCACTCTGTAGATCAGGCTGGCCCAAACTCCGAGATCCACGGGCTCCTCCCAAGTGCTTTATTAAAGGCGTGCACCACCCTTGCCCTGCAATGAATGTGTCTTGATGCTTCTTTTTTATTCCTTAACTGAAACAGAACAGCAAATGTTACTATGGCAATAGAGTAATCTCTTAATAAAAGATGGAAATGTAAAGTTTTCCCACTTCTGAATTAACCCAAAGGATGCTCTGCAGCCTCTGCATCCCTTGGGATTATAGAGAGAAAAGACACCCCATTTGATGCTCCCTTCCTCTTCAGGCTATTACTGTGATGAGTTGAGATGAAAAAGAAAAAAAATTTGATGCACGAGGGCAAAGCTTGTCAAAGCGAGATGGCCGCTTTCAGGCAGGTAGATGCTTCTAGAGAGCCGGAGACACAGAGAAGCATGACGTGGCCAGCCTGAGGCAGGATGGGTGACACCGACTTCCCCAGCCTGTTTCTGTAGATATAGCTGAGAAACTGCTCAGAGATGTTCCCTCGGGTTCTGTCACCTGCCCATGCTCCCGTTGACAGCCTCAGGGAAAGGAGGTCCAGACACAGAAAATCGGGAAGCAGCCCTTTGGACAACCCAGTGATGGACTGACTAAAGAAACATCCCCATCATGGAGTTACTTATAGTGCTTGCTTTCAGTTCCTTAGACCACTTCAGGTGTGGAGTCCTGGGCTCATGGCAGCTAGGAAGGAAAAGAAAGAGATTTTTAAAAAGCAAGAGGGATCTTTCTGAAAGGTTCTAACTACAAAAGGACCAGTACAATGTTCCATTGATCCTTCTGTCCTAAGACTTGCATGGGGCAGAGATGCTGGGAGTGTGGGGAGCCAGGCACGGTGCTCCACATCTGTAATTCCAGCATTCAGAGGAGGCTGAGGAAGAGGATCGGAACTTTAAGCCAGCCTAGGCTACAGAGGAATCCAACAAGCAGGATTGCATGGACTCAAATTTATCTAAGTGGTCCCTGAGGAACACACCCAGCTGGACTTATTGTAGCTATGTACACCGGAGACAGGCTTCCGTGGAAATTGATTAATGTGGCTCTGCAGCCTAGGGATTCTTCCTCTGCTCTACCATCCAGGAGCCCAGCCTCTGAGAAGTGCAGGTGTAATTCAGCTTGTGGGAATGGGCGCAGGCGACTTTGGACCAGGCCCACAGAGAGCTCTGATGTCCAGAGACAGGAAAATTGCTCCATTTCAAGTAGAGAGGATGGATCTGCTTTTCTTGTGCCCTTTTGTAGTAGTAAAACACACAAACACACACACACACACACACACACACACACGATCTCTGTGAGGACAGTCTGTTGCTTGCAAAGGCCTGGGGGTGAACCCCTGAAATGTTTTAGAACCATGGGGGAGACGGAAATGGGAGAAGCTGGCGGGCTGGATGGGACAGGTCTGCATGGAGCTTCCATTCTGGACTCAGTGATGGAGCGTCTGGGTCATGGGCTCTGCTGACAGTCAAGTTCAGTCTGCACCCAGGGTCCTTCCTGCTAGAGCGTTACTTCCTGTAGGTCAAAACTGTATCACATGCTTGTTCTCAAGTCCTGGATGGGACATCTCTTCTCTAAGCCAGGACTGTAGTTGGGCACACAGAGATGGGGGAGAGAGAATGTTCTGGAGCCCTTTGAGGACATATGTGTGTCCACCATAGGTTCTTGTGTTTGAATGTTTGGTGCTCATCTGGTGATGCCAATTTGGAAAGTTGTAGAACTTTTAGAAGGTGGAACTTTGATGGGGGAAGTGGGTGGGTCATTGGAGGCAGGTCCCACTTCCTGTCTCTCTCTGCTTATTGTCCCATAGAGATGTGAGAAGCTGGGCGACCCAGCCACGCACTCCAGCCATCTTGGAGCTGCCGCCGCCGTGTCTTCCACTCCAAGGTGAACTGTATCCCTCTAGCCGTGAGCTGAAGCAAAGCCTTTCCCTTCAAGTCGCTACTTGACAGACATTTGTCATACCAACAGGAGAGATAACTAATGCCACCACAGAACTTGGGAAGTGGATTCAGTTCCTTGGAACTGGGAGAGGTTCCTGAGAGGGCATTCTGAATGGTGGAAGGTGGAGACAGTGTGTGTGTGTGTGTGTGTGTGTGTGTGTGTGTGTGTGTGTGTGTAGGTGCAGGGGTGTGGTAGGAGGGTCTTTTAAATTCCTCCCCTGTCTGGTCCTTCTGCTTCCCCAGGTCTCAGCTGAAGTTCAGGGAAGTCCTAAATCATGCCCACTTTACTCAGTCACGCACACCTCTAAGTATTGCTATCCTGGGCTCTATTCATCAGGCCCAGTTTATAATCTCATTGCTACCCTGTATATAGCAAGCTTGTGCTCACCTCCAGTCATTATTCCTGGTTTCTCCTCCTCTTTCTCCTCTTTCTCCTTCTCCTTACTCCTCCTCTTCTCCTCCTTCTTCCTCCTTCCTTCATTATCCTTCATCTTCCTCTCCTCCACCCCTCCTCCCCTCTTTCTTCTTCCCTCCTCCTCTTTCTATCCCCTCCTCTTCCTCCTCCTCTCTCCCCCTCCTCCTCCTTGCTTGGAATGTGCTTCCTCTTGATCGATCGTCACATGTCTCACTTTTGCCCAGCTTGCCTGTCTTTGCTCAGGGTGTGACATCCTAAGAGGTCACCCTCCTCTTACCCTTCACCTCACTGCTCATGTGATTTGGTCATTCACCTCCCTCACTAGACAGCAAACCGTGTGGGGAATGAGGACAAGGACCCTGAACCCCCACTGCCTGCAGCAGTCTGGATGCACAGTTAGTACCACATAAATATTTATCACTTGTATGAATGAGAGGCTTCAGGGTGGGTGGCAGCGAGGGAGAATAAATGGTGATTAGTGTTTATTGAGCTCCCTAGGGCCCTAGCTCCCTATCTGCAATCTTATTTAATCATTTTAGTGTGTCTGTAAAGGAAGTTCCAGTATGTTGCCCTTATAGATGACAGTTGAAGCTCAGAGAGGGTGAACTAGTGCCCAGGGTCACACAGCCAGCAAATAGCTGAGAGCAGCTGTGAACTCAGATGTGTCTGATTCCATAGGCCAAGCGGGATCCACTCTGCTGTGCTTTGTCAGGCTTTGGGAGGCAGTGTGTGTGTGTGTGTGTGTGTGTGTGTGTGTGTGTGTCCTGAATATGAATTCTGCATGCCAGCACTTGGGCATTGGACTCATTTTGCCAATCTGGGGGTCACAGACTCAGGAACAATCAGGCCTTGACTTTGAACACCATCCCACTTCACCCCACCCTCTGCCACCCCAAGTTGTCTCCAGGGCCATTCCTTGCCCCAGTTAAAACCACATTCTATCTGGACTGGGAAACAAAAGTCAGGTCTATCCTGCGCCCAACAGCTCCCAGCCCAGGGCTGCTGCTTTCTGTCTCTAGGCAGCTGGCAGAAGAGCCAGGATGTGAGACTGTGCTTGGCAACCGTGCCTGGCAACAGGCGGGGATGGTGGAAGCTGGCAGCAGGTGGGGCCTGCAGGGCCTTGTGTTGCTTGGGAAGGCTGGGGCCTAGCACACTGAGGTCAGCAGGCAGATTATCTCCTCCAGCTTCCATTTTCATCGGTCACCGAGGACTTCGCTTTCATTGGCTCAGCCTTTCTTGATACCCTGAGGACTTGGAGCCAGAGCTGCCTGCTGTGTGTGATTTCTGAGAGAAAGGGGTGGGGGTGGGGGTTGGTCATCTCCTCAAGCTCAACCAAGTGGTCCTGCAATGGGCATTGTCACCTGGAAAGTGTTCCTCTGAGGTTGCTAAGTCACCACAGGAGCCAAGCTTCAGCCTCCACCCCCACCCCCAACTCCCCGCTTTCCACCTCAGGACTCTAAGAAGCCTTAGAAGTTTCTGAGCATGCAGTACCAGCCTCTGAGCTCTGTCTAGACTGGAGGAGTGGAGAGGCCCTCAGATTAGACATACTGAGCTCAGAGCCCAGAGAGGAGGTGGGATCTGACAAAGTGACCTACGGGGGCTGGGGAGGGGGGAACACATGTGGCATCCTGCGGCAGTATAGCTGAGTGCTGAGCAAACGGGCCGCTTCCTAGGAGGAAGGAACAAACCACGAACTGCAGCCAACAAACTGAGCTTATCACTGGCCTTAATTTGTGCTCACAAGAAGCCCAGGTAGAAAAGGTACCAGAAGAGGGTGGGGTGATGAGTGGTCAGTGATTCACTGCCCCTGGCTCTGTCAGAGTAGAGGGCTGATCCTCCCCCAGGTCCTCTCTGGGGAGCTCCTCGCTGTCCCTTCTTCATTAGCAAGGATCATTTCTGCTGTTTGTGTCTGCTGACTGACCCAGGGTGCTGCACCTCTTCATTCTTAGGGCCATAGCCACTCTGTGTTCTCTGGTCTGGGTCAGTCCCACAGACAGATCTTGTCTGGCCCTTGGAATGTAGATCCTGCTGCCACTAGGACCCCACAGACCCTAACCTAAGCCTAGCTTAACCATCTGCCTGCTACCTTCCTGTCAGTTGCTTGACTTAATTCAAGACTACCTCCATCCCCTCTCCTGGGAGAGCCTCAAGCACTCACTAAGAGCCATTACTAGTTGACTTCCAGGCTGAGGGGAATAGTTTGGCTGGTAAAGAACATGTAGTGTAAACAAGAACCACAGTTTGATCCTCCAAAGACACACAAAACAAAAGCTAGGCTTGTGGCTGGGCTGGAGAGATGGCTCAGAGGTTAAGAGCACTGGCTGCTGATGCAGTTCCCAGCCCCTACGTGTTAGCTCACAACCATCCATAACTCCAGTTCCAGGAGATCTGATGCCCTCTTCTGACTTCTGTAGGTACTAGGCACACAAGTGGTGCATAGACATACAAGTAAAATACCCATCAGCATAAAATTAAACTAAAAATAAATGTAAAGCTGGGTATGATGGGTGCCTGTAATCCAGGGCTGGGGAGGCTGTGGCAGGAAGATCCCAGGCTTCCCAGTCAGCAAGCTCCAGATTCAGCGAGAGACCTTGTCTCAAAAACTAAGGTGGAGGCTGCCCTTCCAGAGGACCCAGGTTCGATTCCTAGCATGCATATGGTGTCTTACAAGGAACATAACTTCAGTCCCAGAGAGTCCAACGCTCTCTTTTGGCCTCTGAGCATACCAGACAGGCTTGTGATGCACAGATCTCCGCAAAATAAAAATGAATCTTTAAGAAAAATATGTATTTAAGGTAGAAATCAACTGAGGAAGACGCCTGGTGTTGATCTCTGACCTCCATGTGCATGTGCACACACCCTTCACAGAAGTGTACGCACGTACGGGGAGTGGGGGGAGAAAGGAAAGGAAGAAAATTTAATCACGTCCTGTCCCTCATGGGGGCACCCCACACATACTACCTCTAGGTATGATTTTCAATAGGGTTCTCTGAATTCAGAACCCCGGCCCCTCCTCTTTCTTCTCTGGTCTCTCTCCCTCTCCTCCTTCTCTCTCCCTCTCCTCCCTCTCCCTCTCCCTCTCCCTCTCCCTCTCCCTCTCCCTCTCCCTCTCCCTCTCCCTCTCCCTCTCCCTCTCCCTCTCCCTCTCCCTCTCCCTCTCCCTCTCCCTCTCCCTCTCCCTCTCCCTCTCCCTCTCCCTCTCCCTCTCCCTCTCCCTTTCCCCCTCCCCTCCCCCTCCCCCTCCTCCTCTCCCCCCCTCCCCCCTCTCCCCCCTCTCCTCCCCTCTCCTCCCCTCTCCTCCCCTCTCCTCCCCTCCCCTCTCCTCCCCTCCCCCTCTCCCCTCTCCCCTCTCCCCTCTCCCTCTCATCCCCCCTCCCCCCTCTTCCCCCCTCTCCCCTCTCCTCCCCTCCCCTCTCCCCTCTCCCCCCTCTCCCCTCCCCTCTCCCCTCTCCCTCCTCCTTCTCTTTCTTTGTGAGCAAACTCTTGCTCTCTGTCACCTTCACCCATCTCTTTTTATTTTTCTTCTCCATTGCCTCTTTAAATTTAAAGCAAGTTCACAATAGAAAGGGGCAGGTGCACCTCTCTCTCTCCCTTGGACCTTGAACCATGCTCTGGCCTCTGCCCTGCTTCCACTTAGAGCCACGCTGCCCATCGGATATGTCCTCTCCTTATCCTCCCAAGAAACTCCTGCATAGAACAGGGCTCTGAACAGCAGGTGACAGTGACAGGGCCTTTGTCACTGGCCCTCTCGGGAACCCTGGCTTCTCTCCTGTCTGCCTCTGTCACTCCGTTGCTGTGCTCTGCTCCTGATTTGGCGTCTGCGCACGTCCGCCTTGCTGCTGTTTCTCTGACACTTCCACCTTTTGGGTTCTTTCCCCTGGCTCCCGCTCTCTCTTACCGTCTCCTTTCAGGTCTGCCTTTGTGTCTCTTTGTCTATCAGCCCATCTCCTTTAGATCCTGGTCTTTTTCCCTGAGTCCCTCATTTTCTCCGTCATTGTCTGCCTTTCTCCCTGTGTGTCTCTGTGTCCTTGTCTCAGATCTCCCCTCTCCTGTCCATTTCTCGATTCATTTGTGTGTCTTTCCTACAGTTCTGGCCGTAGTCTCCCTTCTTCCCCCTCAGTACCAGGACAACTCAGAATCACTGTGCTTTCACTTCCTGTAGTGTGGCTGCTCTCTACCTGTGGGTTGCCACCCCTCTGGGGAGCCCAAAACGACCCTTTCACAGGGGTGGCATATTGGATATCCTGCATATCTGATATTTACATACACAATTCATAACACTAGCAAAATTACAGTTATGAAGTATTAACAAAATAATTGTACAGTTGAAGGTCACCACAGCACGAGGAACTGTATTAGAGGGTTGCAGCATTAGGAAGGCTGAGAACCAAGGCTGTGCTGAAACTTGGGGTCCCTGTACACACCCTCCTCTTTATCGTCTTATATCTGGCTGCTTCCCTCCACAAGAAAGTCAGTGCTCATGATTTTTAGAAACCCCACAGGGTGCAAATGTTGCAACAAAAAGGGAATTCGGCACTCTCTGCATCCTTGGGATGACACTTGGTGATTGGATAGCCACTTCATGCTGGGCACCCCAACAGACTGGCCCTTACCAGTCTGGGCTCTGCCAGCCAAGGGTTCTGATCTCCACCTTGGCCAGCTAAGGAGGGGTGTTTCTGGGCACACTCAACAACAGGAGGCAGGTTATAAGCTGAGCCAGGGCAGAACCCAGAACCTAGCTCAGAGAGCTAGAGGTGCTGGGCATGGGGAGGGGGTGGCTGGGCATGGGAAGGCGCAAGTGGCCGGTCCCAGGTCGCTTAGGCAGCCCTCAAACAAGGGTTCCAGTAACAGTAGGTTAAGTGGAGGTGGTCGAACACCAGCTGAGGAATGAGGATGGGTAGGTTTCAGGGTAAGGCTTGTTTCTAAGCCAGTTAGTATATGGACTTCCTGAGTTACTCTGGACCATAGCTCAGGTTGGATGGACTTCTGGCACTCTATGGTGATGCCTGATAGATTTTAGATGCATTTAAGGTCCTTCTCCCTTGAGCATTACTGGGTTAGGGGTTCTTTAGAGAATCCCCAATGGCTTTGTTGGTCCCCCCAAGAGCCTCTTCAGGGGTCTGGACAGGTGTAGTATAAGTCTGGAGGTTTTGGAGAAAGCCTTATGGCCCCACCAGGAAAATGCCCTCCAGCGGCCATGGAGCTTAGAGACCGGGGAGAGAGTGTCTCCATGGCTCTGTGGAGGTGTTAGAGCATCAGGCCCTGCAGCACCTCGGGTTAGTGTAATTACATCCCTCCTGCTGACAGTTCCCACCATGCTCTCAATTGGATGTGACATTCTTATTAAATAACTTCACCAGTAACTAGTAATAATAACATAGTCTTTACTTCCTGACCTAAATTGCTCTATTCTATTTTGGTGAGCAACGGCAGTGCTGCAGGGCTCTGCAGGGAGGTCTGCCAGATCGCCCTGAATACATGCACACACCCATACACATGCACATCTCCAGCCACACACACACACACACACACACACACACACACACACACACACACACATAGAGGCATATGCACACATGCTCATAGCCTTGGCCACATGTGTGTATGCATATACACATCCCTAGCTGCATGTGTGCATCCACAC
This sequence comes from Arvicanthis niloticus, assembly GCF_011762505.2. Taxonomy (NCBI): domain Eukaryota; kingdom Metazoa; phylum Chordata; class Mammalia; order Rodentia; family Muridae; genus Arvicanthis; species Arvicanthis niloticus. Next base: position 26,516,735 of record NC_047662.1, on the reverse strand, counting down.
ATGCATGTGTATGACTGAGGCCGACCGGAAGAGTGTTTGCATTGCCTGGGCACAGCCTACTGTGTGTACCCTGGAGCACATGCCCGAGCTGAGCACCAATTTTCCAAATTATGGAGCCCTGGATCCCCAGATGGTCAGCAGGGTCCTCCAGCAAGTTCAGTCTTCCTAGCCTGGCTATTGCACCCCTCTTATTGGGGGTCAATTTCTCTTCCTGTTCCAGTTTATTTTCATTTATGGCTGCCTTACCCATCCTAGTAGTTTCCTTTCTTTCTTTTTCTTTCCTGTCAGTGAAATTGTATTCATCTTCCAAAGACCAGTGCAGACATTTCTTCTGTCAAGAGACTCTCTCTGATTCTATCATAGGTTCACACTCCCGTTTGGATTTGATTCTGCCCTATATTCTCTCTCTCTCCCCTCCGTGGTGTGTGTGTGTGTGTGTGTGTGTGTGTGTGTGTGTGTGTGTATGTCCGTGTCTATCTCCCTTCCTCTCCCCACCCTGTGTATTGTATGTTTATGCATGCGTGTGTGTGTCTCTCTCTATCTCTCTCCCTCTCCCTTTCTTCTTTCTCTCTGTGTATTGTATGTTTGTGTGTGTGTGTGTGTGTGTCTGTCTGTGTGTGTGTATACATCCTGTGTATGTGTACCCTGTATGTGTGCACTCAGAGGCCCAATGAAGATACAGAGAGATGCTCTATCTCTCTGTGCCTTAGTCCCTTGGGACAGATTTGTTTCCTAGCCAGGTATTATGTGGGTACCTGATCAAGTCAAAGCCATTGAGCCCCAGAGACTGTCCTGTCTCTACCCCACCATAATTCTAGGTTTACAGAGGCATACAAGGCCACACCCTTTAAAAGATTAATTTTGTATTAGTTTTAAATCTGCATAGGTGTGTGTCTGTTATGTGGGTGTGTGCACCTGAGTACAGGTAATCACAGGAGCCAAAGGTAATGATTCTCTTTTACCTGGAGTTACAGGCCACTGTGAGCTGCCTGCTGTGGGTGCTGGGAAGCCATCATAGGTCTTCTGGAAGAGCAGTGAGTGCTCCTAACCAGTGAGCCACCTCTCTAACCCTCACAACCACCTTCTTACGTGGGCACTGGGATCCAAACTCAGTCCTTCATATCTTTACAGCAAGCACTTATATCCACTGGGCTGTTTTTCCAGCTCTTATATTCAGTTTTGTTGGTTGGGTATGAAGTGGTCAAGGGCAGAGACTGGATCTTAATAAATAAGAAGTATTACTATTAATATGTTATTAACAATTAATAATTTAAAAATTTGAGACAAGGCATCTTTGCATAGCCTTGGAAGCCATGGAACTTGCTCTGTAGACCACACTGGCCTTAAACTAAGAGAGATCTGCCTGCCTCCACCTCTGCCTCCACCTCCGAAGTGCTGGGATTAAAGGTATGCACCACCATTGCCCCACTGATCTTAATAATTTCTAAGAAGGAGTCTATCAGTCCCTCTGGAAGATCATCAGACTGTTTCCTGAGTTGAAATGGACTTAGGATCATGGTGAGGGGGTGTAGATGACCACTGAGACTTGGTGATTGGTGGTAGGCTTTTTCCCTCCCACAGAGACGAAGTGTTTGCAAGTCTCCTAGTTTGTCTTGTGTTTTTTCTTTTCTAACTTGACAAAGAATGAAAAAAAGTGAGCCACTTATTCTCTCAGAACAAATAGAACTGTGACTCTGGTCTCACAATTTACGGGGCTGATTTTGTCTGCTTTTGACAGTTCTGTCGTGTTCCTGACAGTCACATTGTAGTTTCCCTCTGGGACCTTGGGATGATAAATTGGGATGCCATCCTTGCATTGATCCATTGGTGGGGGGAGTGCGTGGCATCATCTGGTCTCTCCCCAAGCTGTGCTTACGAATTGGGGAGATCAAAGCAAGCAGGGAGAACAGATTGGGAGAACATAAGACAGCATAGGTGTGCATGTGACTAAGGGCCAGCCTTCTCTAGCTGATCATGCCGGGTATGAGATGGCCCCTTGGAGTTTGCTAGACCTCTTTTCTACATCAGACCAACTACCCAGAGGATAAGTGTAAACAAATCCTTCTGTGTCTGCCACTTTCTCCATCTTCCTCAGTCTATTCAGCCTGTATCATTTTTTTTTTTCCTGTCTAACTGATGTGATCTCCTGGGCAGAGGGAGCCTAGCTAATTTCTCTCTCGACCGTCACAGGACAGGCCTGACCTGCCAGAAGTGTTTATGTGTATACTGAGTGTAAAATGAAAAAAAAATTGATGGAAGAAGAATGGATGGATGGATAGATGGATGGATGGATGGATGGATGGAAGATGGATGAAAGATAGATGGATGATGATGGTTGGGTGGGTGGATGAATAGAGTATAGACGGAAGACGTTGGATAGGTGGAGGATAGATGGATGGATGGGGGTAGAAGGATGGGTGGAAGGAGGACAGATGGATGAGGATGGAAGTGGATGGATGGTTAGGGTATAGATGGAAGGTGGTATACTGAAAGGTGGATGGATGAATGGGTGTGTGGGTAGTAGATGGATGTATAGAAGGAAGGAAGGTAGATGTATGGTCAGGCACTGGCCATCTAGCTGGATGGACAAAGCATGAATGGATGCAGGATATGGGTAAAGCAATGGATGGGATTGTCTTCTAAAGCTTATAGCTTCTTTCCCTTCAGCTGAGCATAGGATTTCACATCTATCTTGGACTTGACCTCCAGGTCTCTGTTAGCTGCAAGACTCTGGAAGATTACCCTTCTGGTTTCTATATATATAAACCAAGAACACAACCCAAGCTTGCTCAAGTTGTTGTTAATAAGACATGTACAAGGAGGCATTCAGGACAGTGACTAACCTTATGGGCCCTGAACCCAAACTTCCTGAGTCCACCCTCAGTTTTTTGCTTTGTATCTGAATGCCCAGCTCTGGGTCTAAACTTATTTATCCATACATGGGGATAAGTGTGGATACATGTACCTCACAGGATACATGTCCCCAGATATCATAGCTGATGTACAGACGTGAAGGCATTTAGGAAGCAGACCACGTGCTCTTCAATGAGCTGATCCTGACTTTTTCGGTAATTGAGTGCTTCCCTGATTTCCATGGGGTCAAAGGACTTCACAAGGAAGAACTTGAATCTTGAGCATAGGTTCAACTATGTTGTGGGAAGGCAATATGAAAGTTAAAATGCTGGGTGTGGACAAAGAGCTGCAGGAAAATGAAGGGGCCAGACAGCAAGCCCAGACTCAAGGGCCGAGAGAAGACAGAAATGTAAGCACCGCAGACCATCCTGTCCTCTGCGTCCCCCAAACTACACTGCCTTCTGAAGGAGAGGGCAGTTTGGAAAAGGTGAAAACCGCATCACCCATACTTCAACGGTTTAAACCTCTCCTGTTCTGCAGGTTCTCAGCCTTGGCAGTTGGGCTGGCGTATTACTGTTGAGTGCTGACCCAAGCACTGTAGATGCCCATTGGTACCCACCGACCATTATGTCCCTCCGTTTCCAGAATTGTGACAGTCATAGGCATCTCTAGACATTGCTGAATGTTCTCTGGGAGCAAATTCAGTGCCCCGCCACCCCACCAACCTCCGAGTTGAGAACAGTTGTTCTGGCCTGGAAGAGGATGCTAACTCTCTACCAGCTGGAAAGGAAGTGAGAAGTCGAAGTCAGGAGGGAGGGGAAAATGCACCAAAATTTCTTGTAGCTGTCTAGAACATTAACACTCTTGCCTATCTGATATCTAGACGGGCCTATGTTAACATGTGGCTTTTAGCACCATCATGATGTGAGGATTGTGCCAAGAAAGGACACAGTGTTTTAGACAGGTACTCCTGAGCTCAAATGTATGATTTTACAAAAGAGCATGCACCCCTCTGAAAACTCCTGATTCTCCATTTTAGCCATGTCACAGCTAGGGTCTGGCTTGTGAATGTCTAATGGCATTGGTCTGTGGTAGGGAGCCTGAATACTAATTTTACAAATTCCCAGGTGCTGTATAGGTGCAAAGCCAACCTGTTTAAGCCAGGGTTTATAGGGCGGAAATGGTGTAATATAATCAGGGGCCTGTACTATAATCTCCAGCATTGTACAAAGCACACAAAACCTCAAGCGCAGGTGAGTATATGTGGTAGCACTGCAGGCTTTCAGCCCCTTCTGCCCTGCCCTGGACCTTCTGAATACCTTGGTGGTCATCATACACATTATAATTTGAAAAGCACTGGCTTGGGATACAGGAAGAGGGATGTGCTGGAGTTGATGTCAGCCTTTTTACAGAAAAACGGTTACATCAGCCTGACACAGAGTTTTTTCTTCTGCCAAACCAGGAGGGACGAGGGACTGGGGCAGTGTCATAGACGTGTCTGCCTGGTCCCTGGGCTTTGGAGAGTTGTCTAGTTGCCTCCACCAACTGGGTGAAAAGACATTGCCTTCTGGTCTGCTGTGTACTTCTCCCTCCCCTCTTTTCTCTGTGAAGAAGACTGAAGAATGAGGAAAGAAGGCCCAGGCTCCTTCTCACCTTTATGCTTCCTAATGTAGCCATCAGGGATTCCAGGCACAGAGGGTACCACACATTCCTATAGGCATTGAGGATGCAAAGGCAAGAAAGATCAGAGGCAGAGGAGGCAGAGGAGGCAGAGGAGGCAGAGGAGGCAGAGGAGGCAGAGAGGAGGCAGAGGAGGCAGAGGAGGCAGAGGAGGCAGAGGCAGAAGCAGAAGCAGACAGACAGACAGATAAAGAAGGTGAAAGAGGAAGGGAGGAAGGAAGGAAATACATTCCTGTCCTCAGGGAATCTGGGTATTTGTAAGCAGCTTAGGTAAATAAATACTGTGTTGAGTGGTGAGAATGGCCATGAAGAAGAAGCCGAGGAGAGAGGATAGTGATGGGGAAGATCTCTCAGAACATATGGATGGGGAGTGGCAGGCCCCTCCCCCTTAATTGCTTGAGCAATTAAAATAACCAACTGAGATTATTACCCTGTTCAACTCCTCAGATTGCTTTCTTACTAATCTCACTTGAATTTCCCTGTCTTATGGTGGCTTAAAAAAGAAGGTAATATAAAATGTTCTGTCACAACTATCAAGGGGAACGATATACCACTGTTAACTGTAGACACTTGCTTATGTGACTGATCTCTAAGAATGTGTGTGTGTGTGTATGCCTGCTAGTGGCGATGGGTAGGCATATGGCTGATTGTGTGTGTGTGTGTGCATTGTTTGTGTGTCCACGGGTATCCGTGTACATGTGTGTGCATGTGTGTTTGTGCATGTGTGCAAGTGCACACGTGTGTGTGTGTGCATGTGTACACGTGGCTGTGGAGGTCAGAGGTTGACTTTGATACCTTTTCTTCATCATTTCTCTACATTCTGTTCTATATTTTTTTTCTCTCTCTTGAGACAGAGTCTCTCCCTGCAGCTGAAAAAAGTTTGAGAGATCCTCCTGTCTTTCCCCTACCCTCTTTAGCCCCACACTGTGTGTGTGGGGTTGCAGGTGCATTATACTGTGCTCTGCCTCTGACAAGGATTCTGTGGGGTCCAAACTCAGGGTGTCAGGCGTCAACAGCAGGCATTTTAACAACTGAACATCTCCTCAGTCCCCTGCAGCATATCCTCATCTTATAAAACTGTACTAGCCCCATGCTAGCTTTTGGCAACCTAAGACAAATTAAACATACTCAGGAAGAGGTGACAAGGAACTGCCTCCATCAGACTGTCCTGTTCACATGACTGTGGGGCTTTTGCTAGATTGTGAATTGATGGAGGAGGCCCCAGCTTACTGAGTGATGCCATCCCTGGCATGTCTGTGGAGAACGCCCTGGGGAGCAAGCCAGAAAGCAGTCTTCGAAATGGTTCCTGCTACTAGGTTCCTGTCTTGAGCTCTGCGCTGACTTCCTCTAATGATGGACTAGACTTGTTAGTCAAAGAAGTCCTCTCCTCCATCAAGTTGAGTTTAGTCCGAGTTTCATCACAGCATCTGAAACCAAACTAGGACAATCTGATTCTGGCACCACAGCTGTTTCCACTTTCCCCATCTATGGCAACACTACTGTGTTTTCTGTTTCTGAGCCAACTTTGGGTACTTCCTATAAGAAGAATCAGTAGTATTGTCTTCTTTTTTCATGGGTTTATTGTACTTACTATAATTTCTTCAAGGTCTATCTGGGATGAAGTGGATAAAAGAGCCTCCCTCCCTCCCTCCCTCCCTCCCTCCCTCCCTCCCTCCCTTCCTTCCTTCCTTCCTTCCTTCCTGTCTTTCTTTCCTTTCTCTCTCTCTTTCTTTCTTTCTTTCTTTCTTTCTTTCTTTCTTTCTTTCTTTCTTTCTTTCCTTCCTTCCTTCCTTCCTTCCTTCCTTCCTTCCTTCCTTCCTTCCTTCTTTCTTTCTTTCTTTCTTTCTTTCTTTCTTTCTTTCTTTCTTTTTCTCTTCAGACCAAATAATATGCTGTTAACGTGTCCACCAGTTTCTTTCTCCACTCTGCTGTCAGTAGCCATTCCTACAACTTTTATCCGCTAGCCGTCATGGCTGCACAGCAGTGATCAGTGTCAGGCAGTTTCTCTAAGATCACAATTTGGATTCTTTTATAGGCACAATGAACCACAAGTAGGATTCCAGAACGAAATAATAGTTTTATTTTAAAAAAAAAAATACTTCAGGAACTTCCATACTTTAAACAAACAAACAAAAACAACAGTTGCACCGTCTTAATGTCAATCAAGGCGTAAATGTTCCACTTCCCCACCCCTTCCACAGCACCATCCTACCCTGCTTTTATGAATAATGGCCACTGTTCTAGTTACTCTTCTATTGCTATGATGAAACACCGTGACCAAGGCAACTTGTAGAAGATAGAGTTTACTCAGGGCTTGGAGTTTTAGAGGGTGCATCCATAGCTAACACAACCGGAGCATGGCAGTGGCCATGCAGGGATGGTGCTGGAGCAGCAGATGAGAGCTTACATGCTGATCCACAAGCAGGAGACAGGGAGAACTAGCTAGGAACAGGCTTTTAGAAGTCCCAGCATCCACCCCCAGTGAGACACCTCTTCCAACAAGGCTGTAACTCCTAATCGTTCCTGAACAGTCCTACCAACTGGACACCAAGCATTCAAACTTATGCGCTTATGGGGGCCGTTCTCATTCAACCCTCCACAAACACTCTTAACAGTTGTGAGGTAGATGATACTTCTTATGTGATTTTGATTGACATTCTCCCGATGATCCAGTGGGGAGCATCTTTTTTGCATGCATGTTGATGAGCTACCAAATGGATTTGGAGAAAATTTATTTGCTTGTTTTTCCCCAGATTGTTGTGTTGTTACATTGTGGTGCTTGAAAAAGCTTTTAAAAAATGTGTGCATGTGTGCATACCTGTGAGGGGGAGGGGGCGCGTGCATATTCACCATATGTGTGAAGATGTCCTCAGAGGCCAGGAGCGAGCATTGGATCCTCTGGAGCTGAAGTTATAGGTGCTCATGACCCCCATAAAGTAAGTGCCAGAAACTCAACTCAGGGTCTTTGCAAGAGCAGGACGTTCACTTAACCCCTTAGCCATCTCTGGCACCAAGGTGGTGTTTATATATTCTGGATATTTACCCCTTGTGAAGCACGGGTTGTAGGAGGCCTTTTCTTCTGCCTTTTCACATTGCCTCTTCATCTTATTGTGTCTTTTCTTTGCTGGGCAAACATTTCTAAGTTTGATGTGGCCCTGTTTGTCTGTTTGGTTTTTGTTGCCTATGCTCTGGCTTCGTACCTGACGTGACAACAAGATACAATGTCATGACATTTTCCTCATGCTTCCTGTAGGATTGCATAGTTTCTGGTTTACCTGTCTACTTCAAAAGCTACTTGGAGCTAACTTCTGTCTGTGGTATAGCAGAAGGTTCTATCTCTCTGTGGGTGGTGACCCCTTTGGGTTTGTTCACCGACCCTTTCGCAGGGGTTGCCTATGAGTATTTGTCAGGGATCACAAATATTTACATTATGACTCATAACAGCAGCAAAGTTACAGGTATAAAGTAGCAATGACAATAGTTTTATGATTGGGGGTCACCACAGCATGAGGTGTATTATGTATTAAAGGGTCCCAGCATTAGGAAGGTTGTGAACCAATCATCTAAGGTCTTTAATGTCTTTTGTATGTGAACGTCCAGCTTTCTCGGCATCGTCTGTTGACTGTACTCTCTTTCCCTATAATGGAGTGTTGGCAGCCTTGTCACAGGCTATTAGAGCAGATTTGCCAAGGTGCGTTTCTGGGATTCTGCTTTTTGATTAGTCCATAAGCTTTTCTTCATATGGGTTTGATCGTTGTGACTCCACCCTTAGGGTCTGCCGGCTGTATTAGTGTATATTAGTTATACGAAGTGGTTCCATTGTGACATTTCCAATACATACCTGTAACATGCTTTGATCATACTTATCCCTCCAATGACTATTTTAATTTTTAATTGTGTGTGTGTGTGTGTGTGTACCTGTGTGTGGGTTTGTGCTTGTGAGTGCATGAACCCACAAAGACCACAAGAGAGTTTCAGATCCCCTGGAGCTGGAGTTATAGGCGACAATAAGCCCCCTGACATGGATGCTGGGAACTGAACTTGGGGCTTCTGCAAGAGCAGTGCACACTCTAAACCTCGTGTCTGTATTGCTCTCTCTAATTCCTCCTTTACTCCCTCCCCTGTGCTCTTCTCTCATCCCGAACAGTCCCCTTTGCTTTCCTAGTGTGCTGGCTAGATTTTGTCAACTTGATTCAAAGTCGATAGAGGGAACTTCAGTTGGTGGAATTGCCTCTGTCAGATTAGCCATTGGCATGCCTCTCGGGCATTTTGATTAATGAATGATGTGGGAGGATCCAGCCCACACTGGGCAGTGCCATCCTGGCCTTGTGGTCCTGGGATGTAAAAGAAAGTGAGCTGAGGAAGCCATGAGGAGCAAGCCAGTGATGCCTATTTTTCCATGGCCTCTGCTTCTGTTCCTGTCTCCAGGTTGCTGCTTATGTCTCTGCCAGGCTTCTCTTGGTGATCAACCTTAACCCTAACCTATTAAGATGCAATGAACCCCTTTCCTCACCAAGTTACTTATGGTCATGGTGTTTATCACAAGTAGAAACAAATGAGGACATGCTGTCCTTTGTCCCAGCTGATATTCCACATGGAAAACATAGGACTGGCTTATTTCACTTAAGGTGACCATCTCCGGAACCACCCGGTCCTCCCCCCACCCCAAGAGACATAATCTCATTTGTTTTTGAATGGCTGAGTAGAGCTGTGTTCTTTACCCTTTCAGTTCATGGTGGGCAGGGAGGCCAGGTTCCTATTTTGGCTCTTGGATATAGTGCAGGTGATTTTGAACCTTTCCAGTGTACACCTGGAAGTGGCACGCCTGATGATATGAACATTTTATTTAATTTGTATGGAGAATCTCCAAACAGATTTCATTAATAGCAACACCAGCTCGTATTCCCCACTGGAAGTGAATAAGCCTAATGGTCACAGTTTGTCTGTCTAGCCGTCTGTCTGTCTCTCCCTCTCCCTCCCTCCCTCCCTTCCTTATTCTTAGTAGCTTTTGTTGTATATATATATATTTGTTATATATATATATATATATATATATATATATATATATATATATATATATGATGGGGTTTCTCTGTGTAGCTCTGGCTGTCCTGGAACCCATTCTGTAGCCTGGGGTAGATGAATACCTAATGCAATTTTTCCATTTTCAAAATTGTTTTGGCTCTTCAGGGTCCTTGAAATTCTTCACTAATGTCAGGAGACTCTTCTTTTTTTTTTTCCGTCTCCGCAGGATCTGCTATTGTGGTTATTGTGCAAGAGGCTCAGGTTGCGGCACTGAGTCTGTTGATTGCACTGGAGCAATATGAATGCTTTAATTTTACTTCTTCTGACCCAGGATCTAAGGATCAGGAGTCTGTGGGTTTGTTAGTTTTTAAAGAATATTTGTAGTTTCCATTATTCATGTCTCTTAGCATCTTGGTTAAGTTTACTCATTAAGTATGTTATTCTCTTTGATGCCATTTGTAAACAAGACTATCTTCTTAATTCTTTCCCAAAATTGTTCCTTGCTTGTACCTAGAAACAAGGTTGACTTTTGTGTGTCTATGATTCTGTGTCCAGCAACCTTGCTGAGTTAGTCTGTATTTCGGACCAGTTTGTATGTGCGTACACACAAAGTAATTACATTATGGACTATTTATGATTATATATTATTGATTTATTCTCTTATTTTTTTCTAGTCTCTCTCTATATGTGATCATTTTGTCAAACAGAAACATTACTATTTTAACCCTCTCTGTTGTGGATATTTTTATGTGTTCTCTTTGTCTTCTGGCTAGGACTTCTAATAATTTATGGAATAGGCATGATGAGAAAGGGTATACTTGCCTTGCTGTGGATTTTTCAGGGCAAACTTTGGAGTTTTCCGTTATTAAATGTGATGTTGGCTTTTGGTATGTGACCTTTATTGTACTGACTAACAAATCATATTGAGATTGATTTTTTGTATGTGGAGCTATCTTTGCATTCCAGGGATAAACTCTGGTCATGATGTCTAAGCCTTTTAATGTATTGCTGAATTTGATTTGATAGTTTTTTTGTTGAAAGTTTTGCATCAGTATTTATGATGAATATTAGCCCTTAGTTTCTCTATAGTCCATCTAATTTTGCTAACTGGATGATGTTGGCTGCATAAAATTATTTTGGAAGTGCTCCATCCACTTCAGGATTTTTTGAGGGGGAAGAGTTTGAAAAGGATTAGTGTTAATTCTTCTTTAAATGTTTGGTAGAATTCTCCAGTGAAGCCATCTGGTCCTGGGCTTTTCATTTTGGGGAGGGTTTTGATTACTGATTCAATCTACTCACTGGTTATGTCTGCTCATATTTTAATCTCTTTATGATTCAGTCTTTGTGTTTCTGGAAACTTATCTATTTATTTTTCTAGTTTAGCCTTTTTGTTTCTTAGAGTTTTCCCAAATAATCTCTATTATTTATTTATTTATTTATTTATTTATTTATTTATTATGTGGCATCAATTGTATTATTTTTAAATTTCTGATTTTTGAGTGCTGACTAGCTAAAAGTTGGTAAATTTTGTTGGACCTTTAAAAAGCAATTCTTAGTTTTATTGATTTGTTTTCTTCTCTCTCTTTTTTTTTTTTTTTCTATTCTTTACTTAGGTTTTGCCCTGATCTTTGTTATTTTTTTTTCTTTCTTCTGACTTGGGGTTTTGTTTGTTCTTCTAGTTCTTTGAGGTGTGAGGCTTGTTTGTTAATGGTTGGTTTGGAATTCTTTGTGAGGTACTGCAGTGCTGTCAGCCTGTCTTTCCTGAAAATCTACAGAGTTTGGGGGGACGTTGTCTTTTCATTTAAGATGTTTGTAAGTTCCTTCATGGTTTCTTCCTGAAGTCATTTATTTTGATGGGTAAAATGCTTAGTTTCCACATACTTGTAAGTCTTTCCAGGTGTCTTTTGCTATCAGTTTCTGGCTTCATTCTGTTGTGGTTGGAAAGGGTAATTGGTATGATTTAGCCTTTGAAAAAGTAAAATTAATTTATTTGTATATGTGTGCTTGCATAAGTGCATGTTTGTGTTTGCACGCACACACACTCAGGTGTGTGTGTGTGTGTGTGTGTGTGTGTGTAGGCTGAAGCACAAATGTGGAGGTCAAGGTATAACTTGGGGTGGGGGTCATTTCTCTTCCTTTCACTATGTAGGTCCTGAGGATAAGGATGGAAATCAAACTGTCAGGCTTTGTTGTAGCCACTTTTATCCACTGAGACATTTTATTGGTTATTCTTAAACGTCTTTAATTTTTTTGTGGCCAGACATTTAATCTAGTTTGGAAAATATTCTGTATTTTCTGTGTTGGATGTAGCATCCTGTGTAGGTCTAAGGATTCCACAGTCTATCTGAGATGCAGATTCTCTTTGGCTCTATCGATCTTCTCTGTCCTTGACCTATCTGCTATTGGAGGTGAGATGCTGAAATCTCATCTTATGAAAGTGTCTGTTGTCTCTTTAATTCTGCCAGTGTTTGCTCTGTACAGTCAGTTGCCCTGCCGATTGACGCATATATGCTTATAATTACACGTTTCTTCTTGAACAGCTCCTCCTCGTCATCAGATGTCCTTCCTTGTTTCCGAGGATGGATTTTGACGCTGTGCTTTGTTCACAGTATGTTTGGCCATGCTGCTCATTTGTGTTCACCATTTCACAATAATATCCTTTTACTTTTAGACTGCGCATGCCTTTGTATCTAAACTGAATCCCTTGTAGAGAGCACGTAGTTAGAGCGTGTTTGTAAATCCACTTATCTATTCAGCATCTCTTGGTTGCTGAGTTAATCCATTGCCATAGGAAACAATTACCAGGAGAGAAGCTTTTATTCTCCCTTCGACAATTGTCTTCTGTCTGCCTTACGGTTCTTTCCTCCCTTGATGCCCACCCATTTTAGTTTCCTTTCTGTTGCTGTGATGAAATATCCCGACCAAAAAGCAACTTAGGGGAAGAAAGGGTTTTATTTGTTTTATACTTCCAGATCACAGTCCATCATTGAGGGAAATTAGGGTAAGAAATCCAGTGGAACTCGAGGCAGAAACTGTAGATGAGTATTGCTGGCTGGCTTGCGTACTCACAGACTCACGCTTAGACAGCTTCTGTATACAGCCCAGGATCATATCCCCGGTAAAGATGCTGCTTACAATATGCTGGGCCCTCCTACATCCACTAAGACAATCAAGACAATCCTCCACTGACTTTCCATGAGCCATTCTGATCTAGGCAATCCCTTTATCAAGACTCTCTTCTCAGATGACTCTAGGCTATGTCAAATTGACAGTAAAGCTAAATGGGACCTTTGTTTTTGTTTTATCGATTTTCTGTTTTGTTATGACAGGACTTGATTTGTTTAATTTGTGTAGCTTCTGTAGGTATTTTCTTTATGATTGAAATGGAGACGATGGTAAGCCGTTTTAAGCTACCCACGAGTGGATGTCAATCACACACAAGAACCCTACTCCTTTACATCCCCTGCCCCACATCTTGGTGTTGCAAATTACGCTTCCTTGCATTTGCATCAATTATCATAGTGTTATCGTTACCTTGATTTTTATGCTTTCATTTTAACAGCTCTGTTTAGGAAGGCAGTGATCTATGCTCCTATATTACATTTCCCAGAGATGCTCTATTGTCTCTATATTTATGTTTACCAGGGAGCTGCATGTCTTTTGTACACTTTCATGTTGCTGTCTATTTTGTCCTTTTATTTCATCTTGAAGGGCTCTCTTCAGTAGTTCCTGTACGGGAGATCTAGAGGTAATGAATCGCCTGGGCTTTTGTTTATCAGGGAAGGTCTTTATTTCTCCTTTATTTTTGAAGGACGATGTCTGCCAGATAATGTGTTCTTGGTTGGCAGTTTGTTGCCTTCAGCACTTTGTACACCTCACCCCCTTCCCTTTGGGCCTGTCATGTTTCTGCTGAGAAATCTGTCGATAATCTTAAGAGACCTCCCCTGTGTGTGATGAGTCCTTCCCTCTTACTTTCAAGTTTCTCTCCTTGCTTTGACTTTTGATGATTGTGAGTCTTGGTGTGATGCTCCATTTGGACTTACATTTGGAATCCTTAAAAAAAGCTTCTTGAATTTGGACATTGATTTCCTTTCTTCGCTTTAGGATATTTCCAGCAACTTTTTATTTTTTTTAAAAAATATTTTCTTTAAATTAAGTTCTCTGCTCCCCCTTTTTTTATTCTAAGATCAGCCTATTAGATGGTCTCCTTTAAGTCTTATGGGTTTTATTTGCTTTTCTTCATTCTTTTGTTCTGCTTTCCTTCTGATTCAATAATTTCATGGGGCTTGTCTTTGAGTTCACGTATTCTTTTGGGTTTAAGTTGGTCATTGAAGCTCTTCAATGATATCTTATTTATTTTAGAGAGATTTTTACTTTTGTGTCTCTGTGTGCATGTCTCTCTGTGATGGTACATGCATGTGTCCAGGGATGCCCTTTGAAGGCAGAGAGGACCACACATCTCCTGGAGCTGGACTAACAGGCAGTTGTGTGCTGGGGTCCAAACTGAGGTTCCCTTGAAGAGCAGGAAGTGCTCTTAACCACTTAGCCATCTTTCCTGCCCTCCAGTGAAAATCTAAAGTCATTATTATATTCTTCGGCTGCATGGTGTCTGCTGGTTCATTTTCTATATTTCATCTTGTCTATACTGCCGCTTCGTAGTTTCATCGTTTTCTTGATTCTACTGGTTTTTCTATTTGTGTGGTCTGTGGCTCATGGGCCTCTTTAAGACGATCATTTGGAATTCTTTGAAAATTCATAAGTGTATTGTTTTACAAATGTTGGTTTCTGCTTTCTTTGCTTGGACCACATTGTCTTGTGTGTTTGGTAAAACAAAATATTCATCTCTCCCAAATCTTTTGCCTTGGCCTTGTACAAAGCCTTCACCAGTCGTCCTGGCTGGAGGGTCCGGGTTCCCTTAAACCATTTCTGGGGTGTATCCTCTGTTATTTCCCAGTTAGAGAGATTTGCTATATTTTTGCCTTGAATTTGCAGTCTTTTGTTTCTTGTGGTTCCTTACTTGAACATGGGGTTTCTTTGGGTTGCAATAAGCTACCAGGCTCTCTGGTACCCTACAGTCTCCCCCTCCCTGCTACAAACATCTAAACAATGCTGGTCCCTGTCAACCCTCCAAGTTCAGTGAGACAGAAAGCGTTTTACCCCCGAAAGGCCAGAAGATTGGACATTGCATTCTCCTTTTCCTTTGTGAGAAAGAGAAGCTGCACAGTAGACAGATTTCTCATCGTCCTGAGCTTCGCTGGCTTGGGGTTGGGGGCAGTGGGCACAGAACACCTTCTTTTACATATTTCAGTATGGTTCTTCTTCCCGTGATATGATGACTCCTTAACTAGGTTTTATAATTCCTTTTCCTTTTTTATATGTCACCCTATAGCCCAAGCTAATTTGACTTTTGGAGCAATTCATCTGTCTCAGCCTCCTAAGCGGTGAGATTTTATGTATTATAGTCCTTGTACAGTTATTGTTGGACCATATATTACTGTTAAGGCAGTTTTTCTGTGGGAGAAGGCGGCCCTGGGCTTCCTATCCTGCCATTTTGGCAATGTTACTCCCCAGGCCAGCCTCTGCATTGATTCAAGCCAAGATCTTGCACTCTGACTCATGTTGGCCTTAAACTTTTGATCCTCTTGTTTCAGCCTTCCAAGTGCTGCAGTCACCACCCTGTTTGGGCCTAGCCATCTTTACATGTCCTTCCCTTCATGTACCCATGCCCACTGTCCCTGAGTAGAGGCCATTGGATCAGGGGCTTCCACTCCCCAGCTCTTGCCAAACTGATAAACTCCTCCCATCTTAACGGACAGTTGAAATTGTGCTCCCAGTTTGTGCAGTCTGGAGAGCATCCATGTTGCTGGTCCACATGCACACTCTGCAGATTGTTGTGTTTTAAGAGGATGCTATGTCTCTGGGGGCTTTCTCAGGAGCCGGAGGATGTAGCTCCCAGCTCTGCCATTCCCATTGGCTCTCATGCGTTTGACTCAGTTTACTCACACCATATTCACGCTTCTACTGTGATTGGCATAAGTAGATTGCTACCTTCTGATTCTTTAAAAGTCAGGTGTGAGACGTGTTTCCAGGAAACTGAGGGGGCAGAATCTATTTCCCAGTAAAGTTAAGCACTCATAGCCCTGAAGTGGATGATGAGGGCGAGAGCTTAAGTCAATGCAGCAGGGATGAGGCTGAGTTGCGCTCATTCACCAGGTGTCCCTCAGCTGGCAATGGTCAGACTGTCTGGTAGTGAGCCTTAGTGCGGTTGCATTCACTTTCCATAGCCCTGTACTCCTTAAGCCCATAAAAGTTTTGCATAGTATCCTCAGCATGGGAACTATGTGGCTGCTAGAAATGCCTACTGGATTATGTTCTCTACAGATTTCCTGTTGGGAGGCAAGCATATTCATTCCTTTATTTAGTAAATATTTTTGATTTTTCCAAAGGTGGGAATTTCTGCCCCAGTCTCTGTCTGGATGGCATTACTTTAGTATGCCCACAGGAAAAGGGGACTGACATTTTAGAGATGTCTTTGGGGCTCTCGAAAGGCCCGAGTCCCTTATGTTAGCTTACAGGAGATTCTGCTAGGCTCCTCCCATGGGTCTAACTTGTGTCATCCATCATCTGTCAATATTATCTGCCACCGCTAGGTGCAGGTGGCCTGGAGTATAAAAGGACTGCTCCTTAACCCAGTTCCATCCCTCTTTTTCTGTCCCCTCCCCTCTCTGCCCTCATGGCTCTGCTTGGGTTTGTCAGCCTCTGCCCCTTCTCCAGGTTCTTATCCCATTCCCCCCAATAAGCTCTCCAGCTTTAAAAAAAAAAAACAGCTTTGTTGCATAGCCTAATTTCTCAGGGGGACACCTTGGCATCGGCCCATCAGATACCCACCTCCCCACATTATATTTCATAACATCTTATCCTTAGGACCCTAGAGCAGATCATTGGCTGGGAATCCTTTGCAAAGTGTACAGGGATAGTATGCTGTGTCAGAGTAGGGAAGATTCTGGGACATCTGGTATATCACCTGGAGCTGGAGCTCATCAGGGTGAGTGAGGTCCTGGATAAACATAGACCGCCAGGGCCAGAACTGGATGTCTAGGGAAATGGTCATGGAAATGACGTCTTCTGCTGGAAGATTGGAGTCACTGAAGAGGGTTCTGAGGCATATACTTGCATACGCCCAGCCACAAGTGTCATTCACTGTACTTAGCTTGCATGTGGGAAAAGAGCAATAATGTCACCATTAGGATTGTCTTCTACAGAGGTGTTCAAGGCACCGTGTTTCTTCACTGTTCTCTGACGGCATTTGGAGGTTTTCTGTTACCTACTTAGAAATACGAGTCCTTCCCTACACTCAAGCTCTGTCTGTCTGCCTGCTTCTCTCTCTCTCTCTCTCTCTCTCTCTCTCTCTCTCTCTCTCTCTCTCTCCGTGTGTGTGTGTGTGTTTGTGTGTGTGTGTGAATGAGAGAGAAAGAAAGAGAGAGATACAGACAGACAGACAGAGGCACATAGACAGAAGCAGACAGACAGAGACACAGAGGCAGACAGAAACAGAGGCAGACAGAGACAGTGACATAGAGGCACACAGACAGACAGAGACAGAGACAGAGAGATAGAGTAAAAGAATACCTTAAAAACAAATTCTCTCCCCGCCTAAGATGTACTATCTTGCTCCCCGATGGGACAAGGAGAAGGGAATAAGGCTGTCATGGAGGCATAGCCATCTTGTCAGGAAAACATTCTTAGCTCCAGCCAGCATCTCAGTTCTCCATGATGCATGTGGCGTACTGTCCTACTGTCCTCCCCTCTCTCCCTCTTCCTCCTCCTTTGTCCTTCCTTCTGTCACTCCACTACAATATAGAGTAAACATGTTAAAGTCTCTTTCTCAAATCAAATAAAAGCCATGTTTGGTCCCTGTTTACTGTGTGTGTGGGCTCAGCTTGTTTATTTGCCTTCGTGGTCATTTGGTAGCCAGGGCTAGAAGTAAGCAACGCATGTTAGAAGCTCACATGGTGTTTGACTGTGGATAGCCGTGTTCCCTTTGACATTCTCCTCACTGACATTTGAATTCCATGCGGGTCATACTCTGTGACGTCAGGAGCTCAATATGGTGGAGGGATGTCTTGGGAAGCAGTGGGCAGATTGTACCCAGATTCCACTCTGTCCGACTATGATTGCCTTGAGCACTGATCTCTGGCTCTTCTATCCCCTGATACTGTCACACAGAACCATGGCAACTGCTTGCCCTTTCTGAGCCTGTAGTGAGTTGGCTTCACATGAATTTTATTTTTGTACATGCACTAGATTGTAGTCTGTTTCTTTGTTCATTCAGCAATTGTTTCCTGAGGGCTTACTATGTGATGTGATAAGCACTACTCTATTTAGTTGGGATGCATCAGTGAATGAAACAAAGAATGTTCTAGCAGGAGAAGCCAAACAATAAACACAGTATGAAAGTAATTTGACATAGAGTGCTTTCAACGGATACATGCTACCAAAGAAAGAGAATATAGGACGGGGTGGGGAGTCCAAGGAGCCAGGGTCAGTAGTGGGCAGGGGTGGGTAGTGAGTTGATCTTTTATAGAGGATGGTCAGATAGACCTCATGAAGGAAGGCACTGCTGAGCAAAGATTTAAAGAAAGAAAACAAAACAAGTTTGGCTTTTCTGGCAGAAATGATTCTTCAAGAAGGAGGGTGATCAGGTTCAAAGGCCCCAGGAGGAAGCATGGCCCACTTGCTGGAGGAGCAGGGATACAGATGTGGCTGGGGGCGTGGCTGTGAGCAGGAAGCTCCAGGAGGTTAGGGACTGACTACTCTGTGTCTAGCTTGGGACAGAAGCAAACAGCCTCTGAATGATAAATCCCTGTTAGCATCCAGGCTGGTCAGAGCTGAACCAGCCCAGAACTGACCCTTTGCTAATTAGCTTGGGCTTTCCCTTTTGATGGGAGCAATTTTCAGATCACCAACAGAGCTCATGTACAATTCAAATGTGAAGTCAGGGGCAGGAAAACACGAAGCCCTTTCCTTTGCATGCAAAAAGAGCAACACATCTGCTGAAGATTGGGAAAAACAGGGTGAAATGGCCCCTAAGTGTCTTCATTTAAAGGAAAGTCTGGGCTGATCTGGCCTTATAGTTGTTTTAAATGTCTCTACCAGTGGACGTTTTTAAAGTGTCTGAAGGTAAAGAGAAGCCTGTGTCTAGCAGCTGGGGATGACAGGTCTTTGTGGGCATCAGACCTCTGCTGTCAGATTGGAGTTTTCTTCCTCTCATCTCTAGGAAGCTAACCTCCCACCTCTCCTCCTCCTTGTCGTTAGATGCTAAGTGCCAGGAACCTCAGGGAAGCACCTTAGAGGGGCCATCGTTCTCCTCCACCCAGATTCCTATGAGGAATTACTTTAAATGTGGCCTCTGGTTTCATCTGGAAGAAGGGCTGGAGAACAGTGTTCTAGAGTCAACTTCACTCTCTCCCTTCCCCTTTCCTTACCCCATCTCTCTACTCTCTTCTCATTATTATGTCACCAACTGTTTTTCATTTCCCACTCTGTGCACAAATCCTGGGATACGGTACCAGGAACACCCCAGGGATCCATGGTCAGGAGAAGCGGCCACATCCTAGAGGCCCAGTGCTTCAGCACCATGGACAAGACACCTGCCAGTCACCAATATTTTTCTGTGTCACAGTTCTAGGGCCATCTATGCCAAACTGACTTTGAGAACACACTTTTATTGATGGAACTGGATTTTGAGTAACTGAGGGCTCCAACAATATCCCTTGATAGAAAAAAGTAGAGTTAGAGGCCCAGGCTTTTAGAATCTTTCTGTTACACTACATTAGAATCTTCACCATTTGTTTTATTCAGCAACTTTTTATTATATTTGTTTACATTTTCTGTGTTCACATGCACACACACACACACACACACACACACACACACACACACACACACACACACGAGGACATAGGTGCCACTGTGTGTTTTTATGGGGGCCAGAGGGCAACTTGTAGGACTTAATTCCCTTCTTCCTTCTAACATGTAGGTCCCAGGGGTTTTGGTCAGGGCTTCAGGTTTGAGGTCAAGTAACCCACCGGCAAAGGACTCACTGTTCTCCTTCCCTTTGGACTGAGGCCACTTCCACTGTGAAAATATAAGGCCAAACAGTGTTCATGGGTTTTTAATGGATAAAGCTGCAAATGGAGTAGGTGTCCTGTCATTCAACAAATATAAACTGAGCACTGTGAAGCGCCGCAGTCTGGTTGTGGATTTGGTAGTAAACCCACTCTGGTTTTACACTTTCATCAGTTCATTTCTATTTGCCAAATTACTGTTCCTATTTTCCTCCTGGTAGGACCTGTGTGCACAGCTTTTCCTGTGTGGTTTCCCCTGGGTTACTGTGTCAGAAAGTACCATTCGGGGCTCATGCCCCAAATGACAGACAGCAGGCAGGAGCCTAGGAGTTCTTTTTGATGTGATAAATATCAGAGGAAAGAGTTCCTTAAGCCAAATGTACATCAAGGATACTCCAGGAAGATGTTATGCTTCCTACATTGTACAAAATAAAATGTCTACATGTTCTATGCATGCATGCATCATCCACCCATCCATACATACATCCTTCATGAATGATGGAATAGTGGATAGAGAAATGGAATTTTCCCTCATATTGCCTAGGGTTAATTTCTGTTTTGATTACCTGTTAGCTACTGATCTTGGGAAAGTTACTCTTCCTGAATGGAAATTATAATAGTGCCAATCTAACGCAGTTATGAGGACATATGAAATGGATCGCTAACATGTAAAGTGCAGAAGACAGGAAAAAACACTGAACAACCAATGACGAGACCCAAAGGTCCAGGAGAGCAGAAGTCATGCTCTGGACACAGCAGGCCCAGTGCTATTCTTCAGATGGGGAAATGGGATGAATCAAGCCTTCGTGTCTTGGATGTTGGTCCTTCTACCTAGCCTTTTTTTTGCTCTGGACCAAGACCACAGCTCAGGGATCTTCTCAGATTCAGACAACTCAGGAATAGTCCCCTGCTCTCATTCTAAAAGGTACAGCAAGAAGCAGGCTCAGACTGGCAGATACCTGTCCCCAGACACACCTGGGTTCTTTGTTAGTACAACACATGGACATGGCATAACCCTATCAGCAAGAGAGAACAGCTCCTTGCTGGTGGCAGCTGATGGACAGGAAACCAAGCTACATCTGGACAACTAGGCAGGGAAAATCATATTTAGTCCACACGGTGGCTTCCATGTTCAGTGTATCTGAGAGATTCGAGAGCCTAGAGGTAGAATTTGGAAGCCGATTGGCTTGGGATTATTCCCACAGAGCAATTGGTTGTGGTCCAGGGACAAACAGGCTTGCTGCTTTGTCCCTCCAGCCAAGCATTGTCTTCTACCTCTGCTTCCCGTGTTCAGAGGAAGAAGGAACCCCTGGTCTGTTTCCCTGCCTGTAAATTACCATAACAATGCTCAGCTCTTTCTAGTAAATCCCAGGCTCTGACCTGTGGTGCTGGATGCAGGACTGTGGCTTTGAGCTGAAGCCCTTGGAGCTAGCCAAGGGGAGGGGCAATGGGGTGGGACTTCCTGTATTTTGCTTTTGCTGTTCCCGGTTTGAATCCCAGTTCTTGCACAGTCACCAGTTTAAACCTGAAGTGATCCCCTTGCCCCCTTGACATACAGTAACAGTACACAACAGTGTGTTTCTCGTAACACTGTCATACTATCATATATACGTTGTGCACTTGGGTCATTCTCCCATCTCCCTACCCCGCCCCCCGGCCCCCCCCATCCCCCCCATTGCACTTTCTTGTCCTTCCTAGTCTCTCCTCTTTGTCCCCTTCTTCGTCTCAAATAATCCAACCTTCATTTTCTTACTTTAGTGGCTTTGTAAGGGGTGTGTGTGTGTGTATGTGTGTGTTGTCATGGATGTCAAGGTGTGTGTGTATGGAAGGGGATGAATCCGCTTATATTTGCACACAGGAAAGTCAGAGGTTGACATCAAGCCTGTTTCTTTAACACTCACTCTGCACGTTAGTTTTTTGAGACAGGGTCTCTTAGTGAACCTAGAACTTACTGGTTTATCTACAAAGAGTCCCAGTGAGGGCCCTCTCTCTCCCCAGCACTAGGGTTGCAGACAGATGCAGAAGCATCAGATTACTGTTATTGTTATTATTAACATAATGAATGCAGGGATATGAATGCAGGTCCTCATGCTTGCCACAGCAAGCACTTTGTCAGCTCTTTGTGTATATTTTTTAACAATCTAAATTCCGTATATAAATCTTGAAAACACACAATATTTGTTGGTCTGCGTCTGGCTGATCTGCGCCATGCAATGTTCTCTCTAGCTCCATCCATTTTTCTGCAGATGGCATAATTTCATTGTATGCAGTTTTAAACCTTGAAGAACTCAAGGCCTTCACCTTGAAAGGCCAGAGGTGTAACAGTCATTGCAAAGGGCCACTGCACAATCTCTGCCTCCCTTCATCTCCCCCTCCCTTGCCCTTCCCTGACTGCCCACTAGCTAAACCAGAGCTAAACCAGAGCTAAACCAGAGCTGCCAGAACTAAGCAGCCCTCCCCAGCCCCGCTGAATGAAAGATTGAATTTGGCTTGTGCCTCTGAGATTCTCACTGGAATTCGGGGAGTTCTTAACTTGGATGGGGGAAATTACATCTTTATTTGAAACTTGGCGTTTCTATCAATCATGAACACAGACTACAGAACACGTTAGGATTAGCTGCACCTGTGAATTTGCCCCTGATATGATCACAGGTTATTTCCATAAAATATTACAGTTGCTAAAACCATCTCTTCATAGCAGGCTTCAAATGACAGTCGTTATCAGTTCTGCTGCTTGCTTGTGGCAGTGCCTGGACAAAGGTGGGCTTCTATTACTGCATAACAGAAATCTCAAAATATTTTGGAAACTGTATTCCAGCATAATTGGTTGCCTTTGCAATTCCTCGTAATGTTGTTGTTGTTGTTGTTTTTTTTTTTTTTTTCTACACAAATGAAGACATCACTTGCAAAGGGATAACCAGGTTGCCCGAGGGGACTGTGGTGCAAAAAATGTGAAGAAAATTTCCCAAATTTGTGGGAGGTTAGGTTCCTGTGCGTTAGGGAATTAGAGCAGTAGTTCTCAACTGGGTGTGATTCCCCAAACTCTCACCAGGGACACTTGTCAATTCGGAACCAGTTTTTGGTTGTCCTAGTGGGATGGTATACAGGTTTGTCCAATGGCAAGAAGCCATGGACATTGCTACATTTTCTCCAAGCACTGGAAAGGCTCCCTCGCAGACTCTTCGAATGTCCATAGTGCTGAATTTGAGAGCCACCGGGCTAGCTGCTTAGACAATTTGAACACCTCTGATTCTCTGATCATTAAATCTGCTGTGGAAAAGTAACATGTACCTACTGCACATCTACCATGCGTACGTGAGTGTGGATTTGCAGGGTCATAGAGGTGGAGTGTGCAGAAGCAGCTCTATGGCTGCAGGGCAGTTGGACATGACCTTGTGCAAAGTGCTTAGGGGTGCCAGGCAGTGTGCTGACACATCTTCCTCTGAGCTGGCCTTTGGCTCTCTGTCTCACAGCAGTGGCTCTATGCTCTAGTTGTGCCCTGATGGGAAGACACTCACAGATGTCTGCATGTCTTGCATAGGACCTCTTTGTTCTGCAGATAGCCTAATGACTGCCAACTTGTAATCTTCTTGAAGGAGACTTGGCACATTGACATCTCTGGTTTCTCTTGTCTGAACTTCATCTTATTGATATATTCCTTAACAGCTCTTCTCTAGGAGCGCTCTTACAGGGAGGAGAGTTAGGTTGGGTGTGCTTGTCAGGTGAGGCAGGCAGGAAGCAGCCCAACAGAGTGCTTGGAATACTCGAATAGGTACTTCTTATACTACACACATTGCCCCAGTGTTTACTGCTTATAGGACCTCGAGAGAAGAGAACAGCCTCTCTTTACTGGGCCAATGAGAAGGAAGGACTGTGGGGGTCACACACACTCAGCAGGTGGGGAGCAGGAGTCAGAGAAATGAACCTGTGAGTCAAGGCCTTTACTGGGGTCCAGAATGTCTTCCAGGTCCTCTAGTCTAGGCTTCTCCATCACATGTTATAACTGGTAGCTTTAGAGCAGTCAGGTCCAAGGTCCTGGAGACCATGTCATGATCTACACAGTCCATGTGGCAACTTAGGTAGGTCACATCCCACTGTCCCTTAGGCAGGTGGTCAAGGCTGGCACCTGGATGGATCCCAGTGAGGAAAGGGAGGAGTCGAGAAGCGATTGCACTGGGGCACATAAGGATCCTTCTGATGTGAGAAACTCCAACCTATATTCCAAATGGACAACAAAGCAATGCGAGGTAGAAATGCCCTCTCTTGGGAGCAGGCTCGATGGGAGAGCACATGGTCTGTACCCTTAGGGAAAGACAGATGCTAAGCACTGTGTGATGATCCAGTGGAAATGCAGAGATACCGAGAACACACAGCAGGGACTTGTGTGTTTGTGGGGTACCACTTAGTGTGGGGGTCCTGGAGGTTCTCTTGGGGGCTGTAAACTAAAGGATGAGTGGAGTTGGTGAGAGCAAGCTACAAAGAAAAAAACCGTTTCAATCAAAGGAAGGAGCAAGTTCCAGATCTCAGGGGAAGCATCAAAGTACCCTAGAGAGGTCTGACTCCTGCTGGAGTATCCTTTAAGAGGTGGCAAGATGCAAAGCATGGGAAAAGAGCAGGGGCAGGCTCATGAAGAATCCTGGGTTCCTCTACCTGGATCAAGGGAGGAAGAGCTGACCGGCTTCAGACAGGAGGGACAGGAAGTCTTTGTTTCTCGGAAAAGGAAGGGAAACCTGTTTGTACCCAGGACACAAGTGAGGTTACCATGTAAACTGAGTGTAGAACCATGAGTTAGGCTGCCTAGGTGAAGATATTTCCCCTTGCAATTAAGCAAGATCAAGAATAAACCAGGGAACTCCAGCTCTGAAGCAAGAGGGACCAAAACAATGTGGATGAAACTAGTTTCTGTGCAGTGTTCAGGATGAAGGAAGATTGTGCTGGACTGAGAAACGATTTGGAATGAAAAGATGGAGCCACGTGTGGGGGTCGTGTGGGGGTTGTGTGGGGGTCGTGTGGGGGTCTTGGAGTTTAATTGTAAAGAAGGTGGGGACAGGGGAGAGTCCTTTATCTGCTAGTCCCACTACAAAGGCTCTGAGGAGGTGGTCTATAGAGTGAGCATGGAACAGCGAATTAGACACAACAGGGAAGGGTAGGGCAGGCAAACAGCCTAGTACTGTCAAGACCTGAAGGACCAGGCGAGTTCACAGTAAGGAATTTGTTGGTGTGTAAAAACCCAGGAAGCACAGCAAGAGGAGTTAAACTGAGCCAAGTCACCAGCATCCCTGATGATGAGGGGTCCTTGGCTCTTTCCTCAGGGCGTTATCGAAGAGCCAGTGATGCTGTTGGGCCCGGCCTCTGCCATCTGCATTCAAGGTGCCCTGCCAAGAAGTATCGTAGAGATGGGCCAGCAGCCAGTGGTATATTGGAGGTGTTTAGTGATGTCCCTGTGACCAGTGGGACACCTCTGGTCATGATGATTTATCCAGCATCTGCCACCATACCCTGCAATTTCTCTTCAGGCAGGCTCATTAACTGCAAGGCTTTAGTAAATCTGTATCGTCTACCCAGACTGCACTCCTAGACTCCAGGCTCCAGTCTAATTGCCTTCTGGCCATCTTCGCCAGTGTGTCCCACTGGTATCTCCAACTAAATTTGTCCAAAATTGACCTTATCAGTCAATAAATATTTACAGAATTGAATTGAATTTTCCTGCCAAATTTCTCAAAAGAGCTATCTCCTCAAAAAAAAATTATCATTATTTGTAGACAACATGACTGTGTACCTAAAACACCTAAGGGAATCAACTGAGAAATTTTTAGAATCAAGGACCTGGTTGGATGTGAGAATAATATGTAAAAATCAATAGGTTTTATGTATATTAGTAATAGCAGTTAGAAAAAAAGAGAAAAAGTGTTATTCGCTAGGGCAACAAAAAGTATACAAACTTTCTGAGCGTAATCACAGCAAGTTGGGGTAGGATTTACATGAAGAATGGTCCATGTTCCTTAAAGGGCTGCCTTGGATTTCTTGTGTGCCAAGTACTCTGCCGAGCTGTTAGCAATATTGCTGTTGTTACCACACCTGTCTGTCTGTCTGTCTGTCTGTCTGTCTGTCTGCCTGTCTGTCTGCCTGTCTGTCTGTCTGTCTGTCTATGGCTATCACAGAGTGGGTTTCATTTTATTTATTTACTTTAAGTGTTATCTATTAAGATTTCTTTGCACATGTGTCACGGTTCACGTGGAGATCAGAGGTCACGTTTGGGGATCAATTCTCTCTTTCCACCACGGGTTCCGGGGATCAAATTCTTAATTGTCAGGTTTATATGACAAGCACTTTAATCTGCTGAGCCACCTCACTAGTGTGGTGGCTCATTTTGAAAGTGTTGGAACTAAGTCTTAAAGAGTTTAAATAAGTAGCTCATATGGTAGGAAGTGGTAAACCGTGACAGTTGAATCCAAGGCTATGGCTTCCAGACTCTATCTCTGTAACCTATTCATTAGGCCACCATCCAAATAACCCAAATATAGGCCAGTGAAGTTGGTGGGTGTTTTCAGAATGTTGTAATAAGATCCATTCATCTCACTCAATCTACTCAAAAACTATGTACTGAGTTTCTGCTACAGCCAATTATTATTGGATTGGGTACTAGAGAAACAATCTGAATACGATCTCCAGGAGCCTCTTGATGAAGACAGCTACATACACATGCCATTATATCACCATCAGTGGAAGCAGCGCTGTTCAGAATGAGTGATGAATGGGCTACAGCATACTTGAGGTTGCCTTGAGAATTCTGAGCTGGCTTCTGGAGGAGGTAATGAAGCTTTAAGTGCCTGCAGTTAGCTTGGCGAGGAATAGTTCATGTGCAGAGATGGGTGGGCAATTAGCATTCATTCATTCAGTCTTTTTAGCCTCTGTGAGCATCTGCTAAGGGCCAGGTGCTGCCTTGGGGTGCTGCCCAGAGAAACTGTAGGGAATAAACAGGGCCCTGCCATCATGGAGGGGGCACTTTTGGAGGTTGGGTGGCCATATAATACCCAAATCAGAAGTGCTTGTGCTAGGGTCATTGGTGTAGAAGAGAAAGATCTGGCCTTCCCTCATGCTGGACTCTGAAGGTGTGACACTTAAGAAATGAGAGTGTCAGCCAGCCCTGCTGGTAAAGGGACAGGTTTGTGGGCTGAAGGACCAGAACCTGCCAGGGTTATGAGGAGAGGATGCGATGAGCTATGGGGGGTATCTGAGATGCACAGCAGCAGGTTAGAGGCTGATTATCAGGAAAGAGGGGAGGAGAAAGTAAGCAGAGGGTGCCTTTAGGCTTTGGGGGTCAGGGAAGGACTTTGCCTTGTTTTCTGCTGACTGGGATGAAGCTAGGTAACAGTCGCTCCTGGTTGAGTGGACTTTGTCAGTGTAAACAAAGAAAGAATATTATTGAGAAGGAGAGAGATAAGTGTGGCCGCTCATAAAAGCTGAATGTTATAATCTGCATGAGGAATCTAAGCAAAATGAAAGGCACACAACTGGGTGGAAACCAACACTGGCAACACACACGTGAGAAGATTAAAAGCTTGATTCCATGGGGGAAAGGCAGACTGATGAGAAACAGCAAGGCCTGATGCAAGAATTGGGGGCAGAACATGTAGAACGCTCTCTGCGTCGAATGTAATAAGCTTAGAAGGCACATGGGATGCAAAGAGGATTTACATATTATATACATGATACACAGATATGTAAATCACTAGAAAAAATTATAATGAAAAATGAGCCAAGGATTCCATCAGATAGGTGACCCACCCAGGAGGAAGTATGTAAATGATTAAGGAAAGGTGAAGGGTTATACCATGGTATGTGTCTACAATGCCAACTGAGTCAGGGAAGTCAAGAGTTCCAAGCCAGCCTGGGCTTCCTAGAGAGACTCAGTCTCCAAAAACATAAAAAAGAATGAGAGGAAATGAAAGAGGAAGAGGAGGAGGAAGAAGAGGAAGAGGAAGAGGAGGAAGAGGAGGAGAAAGAAGAGGAGGAGGAAGAAGAGGAGGAAAGGGAGGGAGGGAAGAGAAAGGAGGAATAAAGAAAAGCAAAGGAGGCTGAGTGAGCATGATCACTTGGGATGTAAGCCTGAAGACTCCAGGTTAAATCCACAGCGCTCAGGTTTAAAGAAGCCAGGCATGGTTATGCATGAGCACTGAAGCTTGCTGGCCACCAGCCTCGCTCCAGGTTCAGGGAGAGACCCTGTCTCAAAGGAGTGAGGTGGAAGGTAGGAAACAGGATGCTGATGCCGTTCTTTTCTCTGCACGTTTGTTCATGGGCATGTACAGTTGCATACAAAAACCATAAAACACACACACACACACACACACTCAAAGGGAGAAAATTAGATGAAGATTCTGAATCCATCAAGCTGGTAAACTTGTCTCGGTAAGAAAATCCACCATCAGTGTTGGCAAAGGTGCCTTGAGATAGGCATTTGTAGACATACATGGTGGAGAGAATGTAGTTGGTACAATCCGGAAGGGACTTTTGGAAATCTTGAGACTAAGCCTCTGGGATGTTTATCCTATTTGATCCGGTAACCTGAATGTTTGAAGGTTTGACATAGAGAAATCATCAAAAAATAAACAAATTAAAAAATAAAAATTATTATTGGCGGGGGGGGGGCGGGGAGAGCATGCTTTTAATCCCAACACTTGGGATTAAACAGAGGCAGGTGGATCTCTGAGTTTGAAGCCACCCAGATTTATACAGAGTGAGTTTTCTAGGACAGCTAGGGCTACACAGAGAAAGCTTGTCTTGGAAAAATCACAAAAACAAGCAAAGCAACAGCAGCAAAAATCTTCTCATCCAGGTCTCTGGGGTTGCTCAGCATTGTAGGGAATTGTATTAACTGGAGTCCCAGGGCTTGGAGTATCATGTGGTTTTTCTAACCCCACTCCCAGATGGGAAAGAGCACCTGGCTATGAGAGCCCTGAACATGATCATCACTGCTGGCTGCAGCAAGCCGCCCTGAGTTATACCGTTCTCAACTCTCCGACATCCATTTAACTTCAGGGAGACTTACAAATACGCCCCACTTTCACCCATTTCTAGCCATGCCCAACAATGCCCACTGCAGAGGTTGGTGAGTTGGGCCGTATTTACAGTACTCCAGTGGACAGGAAAGCTAAATACTGTGACTACATAGATGGAAGTCCATGCTGGGCCTCTGGCCATGGAAACCCATTTTCCACTGCACTGCCTGGCATCCTGTCACCGAACCAGGTCCAGGTTGTATTTATAAACAGGATTAAGAGAAGAAAAGATCCAGAAGCGATTTAGGTGGCTGACAGTAGAACGGCCGAGTAAACTTTAGGATAACCATACATTGGGATGTTGGGCATCCTTTTAAAATGCAGTTTATGAACAGTTTCAGTATCTTGGGTGGGGGTGTGGAAATCTTATGTTGTGTTTACTGAATTGTTACAAAAGCAAACCAAGAAATGACCTAAATGGCCATACCCAGAGGAGTGACTGAATACATTGAGATACATCCATGCCAGGCAATATTATACATTTATATAAAAAAATAAGTTAGATCTGTAACTACTGACCCGAAAGGTGTCCCCAACGTATTGTTAAGTTAGCAAGGAAGTTGCAGAGAAATGAGCTGAACTGCACTCTCGTTTTAAAAACAAAATCATAAAATGTTCTCCCAGAATGTGTCCAGATGCTTGCATGAGAGAGGAGGAGGTGGAGGCAGGGGGTAGCCAGCCTGGATGCTTACTTGGCTAACTCTGATCAGTGCTTGAGAGAGGGACTACAGGGTGCCCTTCTAGCTCTAAAGGAACGAGACTGTACACAAACTTATTTAATCCTGTGCATCTATGTGCACTGTAAGTAGACACTGCCTTTTGCAATCTAAGGTTGAAGAATAATTTACTACAGAGCCTTCCAAAGAATATGTACGGTATTTTCTAAACAATTTAAACTGTGCATGGGGAAAAAAAATCTAGAAAATGAGACTATTAATAGCCATTGCCTCTGAAGGAATGTGCGATTCAAATTATTTTATTCTTTTAAACCTTGCCTGTGGTTTTCAAGTGCTCCACAAAGAGCAGAATGTATGTTATTATTTCACGTACGGTGGCCTTGCACCCTCTCACCAGCCAGCCCTGCGTCTGCCTGGTGCAGCCTAGCCTCTGCTCAACTTGCTCAGCCCCTCCCGCTCACCTTTGCGGTAATTGATGTATCTTCCCAGCAAATGCTGATTGGATTCCGGGCACCAGGAAGGCGCTGGGGCAAGGGCTGAGCTCTCATGCTACACAGTCTTACTTCCAGAGGGACTGTGTAGATATGAAACTGAATGACCTCCTCCAAGACCCTCATTGTAGTCTCTCCGTGATATCCTTTGTTTTCTGTCATTGTCTTCTCTAAGGACTGCTCTCTGGGTCTCTTCCTCTGTTGTGTCTCTCTCTTCTACCTCCATCTCTTTCCCCCTCATCATCCCATGACGTGACATGGATAGTATTTTCAAGGTCTTTGTTTTGGGATCTTCTCTTTCTCCCTGTATAGAAGGAAAGATCATTGTCTTAGTTAGGGTTTTACTGCTGTGTATAGACTCCATGACCAAGGCAAGTCTTATACGGACAACATTTAATGGGAGCTCGTTTACAGGTTTAGAGGTTCAGTCCATTATCATCAAGGTGGGAACGTGGCAGGGGCCAGGCATGGTTTAGGAGGAGCTGAGAGTTTTACATCTTCATCTGAAGGCCACTAGGAGAAAACCGACTTCCAGGCAGCTAGGATGAGGGCCTTAAAGCCCACACCCACAGTGACACACTTCCTCTAACAAGGCCACACCTCCTAGTAGTGCCACTCCCTGGGCCAAGCATATTCTAACCACCACAATCATTCCCAGATTCCAAGTCAGTGTCTCCAGGTTTGGCATCCATCTCCAGTAGTGGGGATGGTGGCAAGGTCACCTGAACAAGGTCAGATATTAAGCCTCTGAGGGGTCTTTATGTCAGGAACACTCTATGCACTCTTAAAGGGTATAGTTATAGCACTGCTTCCATGGGTGAATGGAGGCTCTATTCAGTCCATGATCTAGGCCCCTGAGGCTTATCATAGGATTGACCTAGAGGAATGAACCCATCAGTGACTTGATGCAGTGATATCACTGGGCTTCCACCAGGCTTTTAAGGTCATGAGATGAAGCAGTCTTGGTGTCTATAGCAGAAAGAGGTGTTTAGGGAAGGGTACCTGGGCCCTTTGGAAAGTTGTTACATGGAAGTTCTACTTCTTTATTCTAGTGGTTGTGTGTCTGGTTTCTCTTCATTTGTGATCTTATTTGTACCTTGTCCACTGTTCTGTTCACTGCTATTAGTAATCAATACTCATGTTTTCTGTAATGAAGGTATTACTCTTCAACCTAACATTTGTATGCCTTTTACACACACATACACACTTATCAACTCATATACATACACACTTTCACACACTCACATAAACACACATTCATACATTTATACAAACATGCTCACACACATACATACTCACTAACTTACACACATAAACACTTTCACACACACTCAAACACATACCACACATATACACACTCACGTATTCACACAAACATGCTTACACACATACACACTTACCAACTCACACACATACACACACACTCACATATACACACACAAACACATTCATACATTTACACAAACATGCTCACACACATACACACTCACTAACTTACACACATAAACACTTTCACATACACTCAAACACACACATATACACACTTACATATTCATGCAAACTTGCTTACACACATACACACTTACCAACTCACAGACATACACACTTACACACTCACACATACACAACACTTATATAAAACCGTTAATCTTGCAATGTCTTTAAGAAAATTAGAAAACCACAGATGCTCATTTATTTGTGTCATCTCTGTAATTTTATAATATGGATTAAAAAATCACCTTGTTATTCTTTTATCTTATATGGAATTTACTTTGATATATGGTCTGGATTCAGAAGATAATTATTTCTTGAAGTAGTTAAATATTTTGTTACCCAAAAATAATCTTTTTGTTTTTGTTGATTAAAAAAAATCTTTATCTCAGTCTTGTCCTTCTTCCTTCCCTTCCTTTCTTTCCTCCCTCCCTCCTTTTTTTCCTGCTTCCCACCCACCTTCCCTCACTCCCTTTCCTTCCTTCCTTCTTTCTTTCTTTTCTTGTAGTGCTACTTCATGCTGTATCTGATCACTGAGACTCCCCTCCCCCACACTGTTTCCACATGCCATTCCTGGTACGATTTAGTATTCTTTATTATGAAAATTCTAAATTTTCTACCCTTTAAAAGACAACACATTGTCCAAATAACCCATTTTTCCAGTTAAATTTAGGTATCATTTTCCCAGAGTTAAAACACGTCCTTGGGCTTTTGACGAGCATTGCGTCAAGCGGATAAATTAGCTTTTCAATAACTTTTTGAGAGGTTAATATCATAAATTAACCTTTCAGTAGTTAGGCTTTTCCACTCAAGACTCCATCATTTCTCTCCAATTATCCTGGTTTTTTAAAAAATCCCTCTGTAAAGCTTTCCATAAAGTGCTTACATGGTTTTTCTCCCTTTCTTCCTCCCTTCTCCCTGCCTCCCTCCCTTCCTCCCTTGCTTCCTTCTTCCCTCCCTCCCTCCCCTTCCCTCCTTCCACTTCTTCTTCCCTCCACTTCTCCCTCCCTCTTTCCTTCCCTCCCTCCCTCTATTTCTTCCTTCCTCCCTTCCTCTATCCAATGCTCACCTTGATCCTCCCTCCATCTTTCTTCCTCCCTCCCTCCCTCCCTCCCTCCCTCCCTCCTTCCCTTCCTCCCTCCCTCCCTCCTTCTCTTTGTTTCATGACACTGAGGGTGGAACCCCAGGGCTTCACCCATGTTAGGTGAGTCCCACATCATGAGCTACATCCAAGAGCCTGCCTACACATTTCCCCCCAAGTTTATTTCTGTGTACACTACGCACTTTGTAGTTGCCATGAAAGGAACTCTAGCCTGCTTTCATCTGTGACTGGCGTCGACGAACCTTATTGACGTTTGTACGATTTGCATTGGGTTACTTTGCTGAAATTTCTTCTTAGTTCTAATAGCTTTATGATCGATTCCTTTGTATTTCCTGGGCACATTAACATACCGTCTGCCAGCTGTCTCTTTGCATCTCCCGTTCTCATTTCTTTCTCTGGTGTTGCACGCTGAGCTTTTTCAGTCAGGCACGTGGTAGGGAGGATGCTGACATCCCTGTCTCGGTTTTCATCCCTTTCAGAAGCTTCACCTAAAGCACAGTGTAAGGGGCTGATGAATGGAAGGCAGCATTCTTCTGCCTTGTTCTGAATGCTTATTTTAATCAGAATTAACATGTCTAATTTTATTAAATGCTTCTTTAGCATTTGTCTAGGAGCCCTTAACTTTTCCCCCTTAATGGAATACTTTGTATTAAGAGATTCCATAATATTAAAGGCATTTAGAGATTAAGTGTTCTTTGTCAGTTAATCCCTAAAGTGGTTTTTAAAAAAATTAGTGTTGAGTCAACTTATCAGCACCATCGTAGAGGAAGTGGCTTGGCTATATGAAGCTCCAACACTGAGTCATGGCAGCTGTGGCCCCATTCTTTAGCTCCTCTCTGCTCTAATTCAGCCTCTGTAAGGGAAGATATTGACACTGTCCACCCCACGTGGTGGCTATTGTGAATATCAAGTCCATGAGGGCAGAGGTCTTACAACTGTCTAGACAACCACTGTCTGAACCCAAAGGCCCTACTAGCTGATTGATAACTGACTGTGTGCCTGCCTGCTACCGAGAATGCGGGATGTAAAGATTTCAACCCACATGGTTCCCGCTCGTATGTCTGTGTCTTCAAATGTCCATATGGAAGCATGGACGCATGCTGTTATGCTAAGTGCTGGCAGACAGAGGTGAAGGTGGCATGGCCTTAGCACATGGCTAAGTGTGTAGTGAGAAAATGTAGATCCACAAGACTGAATGACACTTTGGCTGGGAAGCTGGAGTATAGGGAGGGGGAGATTTCAAAGCACCAAACCGTGTAGAGAACCCTGTAGACATTAGTTTCCTTTCCTTGTTGATGATCAGGGAGAAACCACTGGATGCTAGAGGCAGTGGTGATGGGGGTGACTCAGTCTTAGTTCTGTCTTGAAAGGATGCCTCTGAATGGAAAGAGATTGGTAAGGGCCAGAGTACATGACTGAGAGTCGGAAGTCCAAGGAAGAGCTTGGTATAGGAGGGTGGGGGTGAGAGAGATACAGAGACACTAGCAACAGGGCTGTGAAGAGAAAGGTGTCACTTCCAGTCTTATTTAGACTTCGTGGTGGGGACACTATCCCATGCCCTAAGTGAAGGAGCAGCAGGCAAGGGAAGAATGTGTGTTCATCCCAAAGAAGTCAGGCCCAGAGCCCAGAGATAGCAACTGGCTTGCACTATGCAGTTGTACCCTGTCGACACATGAATGAGAAGTCCTCTGGGCTAGACAGAGACAAGAGACTCCACCGTCGAGTCTAGAAAGGAAGCAGAGCCATCAGATGAGAGGAAGAGCATACAGGGGTATGAGAGGAAGCCACAGCGTGGCTGCTGTTAGTGAGGTTCAACTCTGACAGCAGCATCCATAGCAGGGGAGGGCCAAATAGAAACACTACCGCTCCAAGCCTTCCTACCCCAACTCACTATCCATCCAAAGCTCTCTTTGAGCCAGATTTACAGCTGGCAGGCACAGGGTGCAGCCTGAGCTGTGTCAGCTGAGTGGTGTGAGGGGCTCAAAGAGGTCACACACATCTGGTCTGTGACTTTGCGGTCCCTGCTCTCAGGTAGACATGTAGGGACAGTAAGGCAGAACTGTTGAGCATAGAGAAGGATCAGGAGGCAGGCCATGCTTCCAATTGGTCTGGCTGTGGAGGAGAGGAGAGAGCCCGGCTGCGGAAGGAGTGGTGTGGGGTTGTTTTTATGAAAGGTAGAGTCCAGAACACATTTGACATGAAAAAAACCCATTGGGGAGGAAACAACAGGGCAGGTACAAGAAGTATCCTCAAAGGGTCAGGAAGTGTATGACTGCAGTGATCCCATTTAGGTGGAGGAGGAAAACTGATAGCGTGAGGCAGATGCACTGGTGGTGTATATTTTCCAGCTAGGGTGGGGGTGGAGGTGAGGCCATTAGCTGAGAATAGAGAAGCTGTAGGCAGCAGAGGAGGTTTGAGATGGTCCCTTGGCATGGTTGAAAGGTCTATAATGCAGTCTGCTTGCTGTTGTGTCTGACCTTAAGCTATGAACATTAGTTTTCATCCTATAGAGCTGTCCTGAAGCTTCGATATATAACTGAACACAATGTACCACACTGCGACAGGCTGGGTACCAGTCCCAGGGAAGCCCATAGGAATCCCTTGGGAAAGTGATGGTTCTTTGACATGGTACTTCTTCCTCTTGGAAACTTCTTGGCGGTCCTAATGGCCACACTGACCTTTCTTCCTTTCTCTCTTCCAGGCCAGAACTGCACATTCCATCTCCAGGGTCCCAATGGCACGGTGGAGAGCCCAGGGTTCCCTTATGGCTACCCCAATTATGCCAACTGTACGTGGACCATCACTGCGGAGGACCAGCACAGGATCCAGCTCGTGTTCCAGTCCTTTGCCCTAGAAGAGGACTTTGATGTCCTATCAGTGTTTGATGGCCCACCCCAGGCGGAGAACCTTCGAACAAGGTACCATTCTCACTGTCCTCCCTGTTGTAAGCAACTGGGCCTGAGCCAAGCTTGGTGAACAGAGGGGTTCTGCTCTATTATTTAAGTTTACAGCAGCCTATATTAATTACATATAATAGTGCACTCTGATCATAAGTGCTCTGTTGTCCCTCTTCTACTCCCATTGACCCCATTTTACCTCCCAGTTAGTCTTCTACTTTCATTTCTCACATGTCCCTCTTCATATATGTATGAACCAAAGAGTTAAGTTAGGGTTACTTACCAGAGCATGAGCGTGATAGGAGCAGCACTGGGCACCTTACCAATGCCTACACCACCAGAGAAAATGCATCTTTCTCACCTCCAGCAATTAGTAACTGCCTGAAATCCGCAGGAAGGGGCGGGGCCTCATGAGCCCCTCCCCTCCCCAAATGTGAATGGATCCCATCTTATGTGGGGCTTCCTTGACTTCCTTTCTATGGGTCCTCCCTCAACATCTCGGCCTGCTTGCTGTTGTTTTTATAACAAGGTTTTGCTATTGCAGCCCAGTACCTCAAATTGTAAACCTCCTGCCTCAGTCTCCTGAGTGCTGGGGTTACAGGCAAGCTTCCCTTCCCATGCCTACCTTCTCGGTTTTCTTTAAGGTTCCCCATTCCTTCATCCTGCGTTGTTAGAATATGATTGGCAAGGCTGTGTCAGACACTTGGGGAAACTAGGTAGAAAACAGAAGAAGCTATAGAGAATTCTGTCTTTTAATGAAAACTGCTTTTGCCAGCATAAGTATATCTTGGTCTGTCTGTCTGTCTGTCTGTCTGCCTGCCTGTTGGATATACCCTCAACACACAGAGAAAATGCATGTATTTTCATCTGGCCCCAAGTCATGTGAGGCTGACAACTAGGAGTGATAGGTGGTCCTTTCACACAGCATAGGTCTGGAACCATGGAGACATCCTGAAATAGTCCTTGCATTTGGATACCTTGATTGTGGGACTAGAACTGAGACTTTGAGATGGCTCTCATCCTAACTCTATCATGCCCAATGGAAGTTCAAACCAGAGAGAGGCTGAGATGGCTAAGAGCTATGCCACTGCATTGACTGCCAGGAAAAGGGGGTCACAGAGGAGAAGATGGTTGGAGAGCATCTCCCTCTGCAGGAATGACAGACTTCTGGGCAGGTAGCCTCACAACAGCTTTCTGTGTTTCATTGACCTGGAGGTCTACTCTGCGCCATCACAAGCATTAGCTCTTAATGCTTCTCACTTAAACTTCCAAGCTTCTCAGAGACCTAACGAGTTAGTGGTTAACCTGCCAAGTTCTGGGGTGTTTGGAGTGATCATGTTTGTCTCAGGCTTATCCTCTAGGCTGTCTCAAAGGTGTTTCTCCATACCTTATGTGCAGGGTGATTCGCCTAGCCAGAGAGTGCAGCAGAGTTAGGGTAGTGTCTTCAAGGCATGACAGGGCTTATCTGTTCCCCTTTGATATTGCACACAGTGTGACATACAGGTTATATTTAATGAAACCTTGTTAAAGGGACTAAAGTCCTCTTTCGTTCATACATTCAACAAATATTCTGTGAATATCTGTTTTGTACTAGTGCTGTCCCGAGTGCTGGGGGGAAACATGCCAGCTAGCAGATGAAAGCCACTGTCACCCTGGAGTTCACATGCTAACGTGGAGACAGTCATGGGTTATCTTAGTGGACATTGTACAGTCAAAGCAGCACAAGGGTGACTGGTGGGAATGGATTTGTATGGAGGTCAGGGAGGGCCACTGAAAGGGACACGCAACACTGTCCTTTGTGGGTGTCTAGGGGAAGTTTCCAGGCCACAGGCATGGGAGGCATTGGGGCTTTTGGGAGGGTGTGCCTTCTAAGCGCAGCCCACCCTGAAGAGGCTCATCTGGCTACCTGGCCCCAGTTGTTCGTTGGTAGGTTACCCCTACCAATGGCGGACTCCCCACCTGGTCACATTTGTGATGTTCATTTCAGAAGAAGCCAGGCTCTGGCAGCATCCATTAGGAGGGAGAATTGGAAGGATGCCTCTGCTCTGAGCTCCCTTGGTTGCCTGGGAGCTCAGACACTGGTGCAAGCCAGGAGGAATGAACCCAGAGGACATTGGAATGTGCCATCCTGGGACAGGACGGTTGGTGCTTCTGGAGGTGGGGACTCTCTAGTTCTTCTGAATCTTCACGTTAAAGCTAACTGGTATCCTCAGGTTTTCTCATTCGTGATTCAGTTGTCATCTTTGTGGGTGTCGAGGAAATCGGCCATCATCCCAGAAGGGTCTATAACCATGTGCATCTGTCCTCATGGTGCCCTCCTGCCTCTCCTTCTTTGTGGGCTCCCATGATCTTTTCATCCCCTCAGACTTGACAGACATTTTCCTGTCTTATTGGTCTTTTAAAACCCCCAGTGCTGGGGCTATCAATTTTATTCTTTCTCCATTATCTAACATATTGATTTCTGCTTTTATCTTTCTCCATTCTTTTCTCCCACTTACCTTAGGCTGACGTTGCTCTTTGCGGGTTTCATGAATTGAATTAGTCCCATTATTTCTTGTTTGATAATAAACGCATTAAGAGGCATTTTTCCCCTAAGTGCAACTTTGACCATATCCTGTAAATTTTGACGGGTAGTTGTTATTTCAGAAAGAGTTTCTAATTGCAGTTTTGTTCTTGCTTTGACTCTGGAGGCTTCTCCTCAGAATTTCAAGTATTATCTGTTTATTCTCTTAAAACTTATGATCTGATTTTATTGCATTATGATTGGATTATGCCTTTCGACTTTAGGAGATTGTTGATTTTCCTTCTTCCTTTTAAGACCATATTTTATAAATGTTCTATGGGTATTGGAAAAAAATCAAATATTTTGCATTGAAGGATGAAAATTCATGTTATTAATCCTCTGGGGTTTTTTCTAATTTCTTATTTATTGTTTAATTGATATTCATCAAGATAAGCAATGGACTACTTTCAGACTTGCAGAGTTGTCATTACTACTATTTATTAGTTCTAAAACATTTTCTGTGTTTTGATACAGTATCCGCAGCCTAGACATATTTTTTTACATTGTCATGTGTGCGGTATGGTATGTGTGGTGAACACACACGTGTTTGTGGGTACTCCTGCATGCAGAGATGTCAGAAGAAGATATCAGGCTCTATTGTTCTCTGCCTGACTCATTGGAGCCTGGGTGGGTATCTCACTGAACCTGGAACTTGGTGGCAGGTAGCCAACAAGTCCCAGAGAGCTTCCTGTTTCCACTCCTTGCCCCTCCCCCCCAAGCACTGAGGTCATAGGCTTATGCATAGCACCTGGCTGGGGATTCAAATGCAAGCCCTCATGCTCACAAAGCAACAGTTCTTGCCCAGTGAGCCATCTCTCTAGCCCAATCCTTTTTTAAATGAATTATATTCATTATTTTTAAGTGTATGTGTTTCTATGTATGTGTGTGTGCATGTATGTATGTTTGCATTCATGTATGGTGAGTTCAAGTGCCCATAGAGGCCAGGAGAGGGCATTTGATTTCCTGGAGTTGGAGTTACAGGCAGATGTGAGTTGCCTAACATGGGTCTTCTGCAAGATCAGTATGGTCTTAGCCATTGAACCGTTTCCCCAGCTCCTGGTAAATATTTTTAAGCATTGAATCTTCATCGTGATTTTTTTTTTTTTATTTTCCTGATATAAAAATTACCTTCCTTATCCAATGATTTTTTTTTTACCTTTAATTTTACTTAGATACTAATATTGCCATCCTACCCCACCCCCACCTTTTTTTTTTTTTTCTTATTGTATTTATCCAGGCGGCCTTTGCCAACTTCTCTATTTTAGTATTATCAATGGCATTGTTGAGCGATGGCTCTTATCCCTACAGCATCACCGGGTTTTTAAGAGTTCCTAACAGGACCACACTCTTCAGCAGCGGAGCTCCGTCCGCTCCCCCTCTAGGCTGTAACTGGGGTGCTTACTCGTCTGGTGCTTGATGCTTTCCATCCTTAAGCTTTCCTGATGTCACTTATTTTCTCCTGTCTTCAAGTGCAAGATTTCTTCACTTCCTCCCCACAATTTTCACCCTGCTCATGGCTGAAGTGACTTCCGTAAAGCATATTTTAAGCTGCATCTCTCTTGTCAGCATCCTGCTAACCTTTTCCCTAATGGAGCCTGACTGGCTGGGCGGGCATCTTCCGGAGGAAGTCTTGAGTGCCATAGAACTTTTTGTCTTTGTTTCTAAAGTTGAGCGTATCTCTTTCACACCTCGGGTCACAGGTGGCCTGGAGTCCCACCTCAGCCTTGATGCTCCATCTTGAACGGGAGAAGTAGCAGGTTTTCACTCTTTTGACGCCATTGTGAATAGAATTGATTTTCCCGATTTCATTTTTGCTAATCCGTAGAAATGTGGTTGGCCTCTCTGTATTGATTTGTGCTCTATAACCTTACTGAATTCTCCTCTGCTCAACACAGTCCTGTGTGCATCTCTGAGAGAGAGAGCAACTTGACTAGCACCTTCTTACTTTGGATAGCCCTCCTTTCGGTCAGCACAGAAGCACTGCCCAGAGGCTCCGGTACAACGCTGTGCAACGGTGGAAGTGTCACGCCTTGTCTGTGTGACAGAGGGAAAGTATGTTATTTCCCACCGTGAAGGATGTTAGCCATACTTGTATTGCAGATACCCTTCAGACAAAGGTCTTTAAGTAGAAGATTCTAGAATAATCTGGTTACTATATGAGAGATACACGGGAAGGGGTATGCTTAGGAGACCGCCAGGCCAAGTGGTAGCCAGGACCAGAACAATGGAGAGACGAGATGTGGTCGATTTTTATGTTATGAGAAATAGTTGTCCCAAGGGTCACTAGCATGTTTCTGGGGACTTGAGGGGAATAGAAGAGTGATAGAGGATGATCCGGTGATGTTTAGCTCGGACACAGAAAATGGTTCCTGTGAGCCCGTAGCAAAATCCAGTCCACAGGAAAACTTGCAGTGCCTATGTGCATGTCCCATACACATACATATTCTATATCATGAATATGCATGTAACGGATATTATGCAATACACTGTGCACATGCATTTGGTGTTTGCAATATGTAGCACACATACATCTACTATGTGAGTGGTGCGATGTGTGAAGCACGTGTACAGGACAGTGTGTCCTAGCCCCTGGCCAGGACATGACTGGCCAGCATGATTTTGCACTGACGTTGCTCTTCATCTAGTAAACAGGTGAGTAGTCTCCTGAAGTATTATCCCATGAGATATCACAGTAAGATGTGTGTGTGTGTGTGTGTACATACATACATAAACACATGTACATACAGACTTACAAGATGTATGTGTTTCGGTGCTAGGGATTGCTAAGCAGGCATTCTGCCCTACTCTCTAATTCTCATTTCCAACCTCTAATCTCTATTTTTATTAAAGCTATGATGTCATGCACGTCTGACTTTGCCGAGCCTTATCTGTGAAGTGGAGGTGACTGTCTCATCTCCCAGGGCTGATATGTGAGCTTTCGGCCGCAGGTCCCCACATGCTCCGGAAATGTCTGCATCCTTTCCTGACCTCCAGTGCTTCAGCCTAAGAGCTCAGGGCATTTCTGAAAGACTTTGGCTCTGTCCTGACGCTTCATCTGTGCCTTCCCATCGGACCCTTCCATCAGGGAACCAAAGGCACTGTAGGAAGACCCTGAGAGAGGACAGTCCTCAGGGAGAGGTTGATCACCCTGCGTGCAATGCAGGTGTAGGACGTGTGCTCTGCGATGCAGCAAGTTTATGTGTGTGACATACATGTAGAACACATAGCGTGTATATGCGTGCCGTGAGTACATACGAGATACAGCATTAGGCTTGCGCAGTGAACGAATCGCATACCTGTCTAATGTGTACATGCGTGATGGGTGTGTGTGAAATGTGTGTGCAAGGTGTCATGTGTGTGTGCTGTGAGTTCATGGAATGGATCAGTGTGTTCTGCATGCCATAATGCTCCTCTTTCTCTGCCTCTCCCACCCTGATGGAGGATTGGAGCCAAGAGGCCTGCAGCAGCTTCCTCTCCACCTGCATTACTCGCAGGTCTCTGTATTTATTGCCTACACCTTAGCAGGCAGGCACTTGGCAGTGACTGCTCTCACTGCATTCCTAATACTCCCCTCTCTTCTCGTCTCCTCATCCCTCCGGGGCCCCGATCATCTTGACCGTATGATGCTTGCTCAGTAGTCAACTTCCAACCCTTTAAGCCTGCCTTTCTGCAGCTTCTCACTCCTGGGATGGGCTATGAGCTTCTATTTAACTCCCCCCCCCGCCCCTGCCATTGGAATCTAAGTGCTTTGGGCAGAGGCAAGCCTCTCACCAGATTTTGCTGTGTCAGAGCCTCGTAGAGAACTGTGCTCTTACCGTGCATGTTGATGGATGGCATGCAGGAGCTCCAGCTCCTGCCCAGTTGTGAGGTCCTGGCAGGCTGCTTCCACACTGCCCTCAGTATCCCCGTCTATACAATGGGCCTATCATAATATATCTATCTTAGTTCCTCTGTGGTTGGCTAATGATGATTATATAAAACCAAATGTGCCTGCTGTCTTGACATGTACGAGGTACGAGTAAAAGTAATGCTTACATAGAACCTTAGAAAAATGCAAGCATGAGCTTCCAACTTGTAAGAAGGAGCAGTGGCTATTGATGGAATGCAATCTAGATGTTCACAGGACCCCTGAGAATGCTTGGAAATCGTGTGTGTGTGTGTGTGTGTGTGTGTGTGTGTGTGTGCTAGGACCCCCAGCATGCTAAACAAACACTCTACAACTGCACTACAGCCCTAGCCATCCTAACCATCTTTGATTGCCTATCTCAGGATGCCAGTGGCCTCTGGCAGGTTGAGGCCTAGGATGCTACTACAAATCTCAGGATGTGCGGGATGCCTGTGCGCAGCAAATAACTCTCTGCCTCCCAATGCAGTAGCTCTGAAGCTAAGACACCCCTGGGACACTTGACTCGAACATTCAAGGACTTCAGCTACAGACTTGCTCCTGTTCAATCCTCTTTCTCTGTCAGTGACCTTGGGCAAACAAGGCAACCCCATCCGAGTCTCAGTTTCCCCTCTCTGAGAAGCAGAGCTTTCTCAGTGACACTGCATCGGCAGCCACACCTGGCATCGCTGACAGAGAGGTGCCAGTAGGCACCGTGCGCCGTGCACAGCTTGCAGTGTCTGAAGACACCATTCATCTCCCCGAGCCTGCCTCTCTCCAGCAGGAGTTCAGAGCGTCTCCTTGCAAGATCTCACATCTCATCTAGTGCTATTCACCAGCAGCTACATCCTGGGGTGCCAGAAGGCAGTGTCTGGCTGCTTGAAATTAAATTTACAATAGAAGCTGATCAGTTTCTTCACACAATGGATCAGGGTGGGAGAATGGGGTAGAGAGCAGTCCTGGAGGCTGAGGAGCCTGTAGGAGTTTGGAAATTAGCAAGAAAGGAACAAAGTGCCTTCCAGATAATGCAGTGTCAGCCCTGCCTGGATGAATTACTGAAACAATCCCCACGTCTCTGCTTTTGTACAATTAGATGGCCTTTCAGAGCTGGCAAACATCCCACTGAACTGCAGTTTAATATGGAATGAAGTTTGCTAATGGAGCACCAGCCAACGTAATCTATGGAGGCTCTGCTAATAAACTGCATCTCTGTAAGTCGGAGGGTTTATAGGGCGCTAGTGATGACTGCCCCAGTTAAGCACAGCTAAGCATCCCTTAATTTAGACATTCGGGCTGCCGTTATGGGAAGTGCTACGACTCGTTCGCTCAGTTACTGGCAATAGACATTCTGTCATCAGCCTAAGGTGGAATGGAGTCGCAGTCATTTGGAGCTGGTTGCAGATCTCACTCAACTGGCGTTAGACACCTGTTTGGAAGTCGTAATGATCCACAAATTTGCCAGATTTACTATCTCCTTATGAATATGAATTGCAGCAGACGCCCCATAGGACCTTCCCATTGGGTTCCATTCTGTGCTTTGCACACCAACAAGGCTGTCCTTGGCAAGTCCTCTCTCTGGAGTCCTTTGGGGAATGCGTCTTTGTGGACAGGAGGCGGTTGAGAGGACCCCTGGGGATGAGGGAGAAATCTGGTAGGATGAGACAGAGAGGACACAGGAAAGGACGAGAAGTTACATGACACAGCAAACCCATTGTGTGCCAACCACTGTGCTAGACACATTTGTTGATTCGTTCATTGTCGTAGTTTGACGTTTATTGGATGCCTACCAGGAGTGCCAGGTGTTGGAGATATAACAGTTAATGAGACAGCTTCTTCCTTCAAGGAACTTCCAGAATCTTCAGGGAGCCAAGTGAGTAATTGGGCAGACAGTCGACAATGCTGAGAGCAGAGCTAGGAAGTCTTCCTCATCTGGGGTGGGGTTGGGGGCTCTGTGGGTGCTTATCTCAGTGCCCGAGATGCTCTCCTTCCAGCCTCTTCTTCTCTTGGTTACTTCTCATTCCCCACACCTCCACTCAGTTGTCACGTCCTCAGTC
Source organism: Arvicanthis niloticus (assembly GCF_011762505.2). Classification (NCBI taxonomy): domain Eukaryota; kingdom Metazoa; phylum Chordata; class Mammalia; order Rodentia; family Muridae; genus Arvicanthis; species Arvicanthis niloticus. The sequence goes on along the minus strand of NC_047662.1, from coordinate 26,472,833 downwards.
AAAGGATCTGCAGTTATTACTTGTCCTGTTGTGGTGACAGAATGCCTGTCACAGACAACCTAAAAGGGGACAATGTTTATTTTGAATCAGGGCTTCAGAGGTGTCAGTCTGTGGGGAGAGTGGAGCAGACCACATCACAGAGGCTAGGAAGTAGTAAAATGGGCATATGGGAAGAAGCTATGGAAGGATATATGTTAGAGAACACATGCCCAGTGATCTGCTTCCTAGGACCCAACTCCCAGTAATGCCAGCACACTATGAATCTATTAATTGGCTCATCTATTCATCAGGGCAAACCCCTCATGGTCCAGTCACATCCCCTGTGTCCATTAGCTTATAGCCACACCCTTAGTCCATGAGACTACTGAGGACATTTTCCCCTCAAGATCCAGTGGTTTTCCCAAAGCTTGTAAGCTTACTGCCAGACACTGAGTACATGAGACTATGTGAGGCATTCCACTGCTAAACCAGAAGAGATTCCTTTTGGTACACACTGCCTCTCGACTTGTGGAGATACCTACTTAGGCAACCACAATCTACCTTTCTAGGTTTTATATGTGTGTGGTGTTTATCAACTACATAGTTCTGCAAGTAACTCCAGAACTCTTTCTTTTCCCTCCATTGTAGCACCAGGGCCTACTGCAGAGCCTGACATATAACAGCTGCTCAACAGATATCTACCCAGTGAGTGAGTGAATGAATGAATGGATGGATGGATGGATGGATGGATGGATGGATGGATAGATGGGTGGCTGGGTGGATGGATGGGTGGATGGGTGGATGGGTGGGTGGGTGGATGGGTGGGTGGGTGGATGGGTGGATGGATGGATGGATGGATGGATGGATGGATGGATGCTTTCTAGAGGAAGGGATTGCAAAGGGAAGAATTAGGGGAAGGTGAGCCATGATGATATGTTCAGGCGAAGCAGAGAGGCAAGACGCAGGAAGGCTGATTCATTTGTGGCTGGAGTGTTGAGAGACCAGATCACCAGGGGCTTTGTATGCTTTACGGGGAGCTTATCACACATCCTTAGAGAAGCAGGGGCATACAGGAAGGTTTTAAACTGGTGCTGTTTCTTGCCACCTGTTCATCAACAACACACAGTAAGAGGGTTAAGAGTCCCAAGACTCTTAACACTGCCAAGAGGCCAGAGGATAAGTGGTGAACTGTGGTTCTCCAGAGCCCCAAACCGGTCTTTTCCTACCAGAGATGTTGGCCATTCCACTGGACCTTCGGTACACATTTCAAGTCTTTAAGAAAAGAAACCCCACCTCACTTCTTAAAGCCATAAGTACCCATCGCTTCAGAAAAGTCAAGCAGAATAAGGAGAAAACAGGGCCCCATTCCCTTCGTCCCCAGCCCTTGTCCCAGCTTGTTCCCTTGAGGTAGCCACTGCTAACAGTTTGGTGGATATCCAATTTCTTCTTAAGTAAAGATTCATTAACTGCCCATGAGGCTTATTGGGACATCCATCAGCCCTTTAAAAATTGTTCTGATGAATTAAGTGTAAACTAATTAGAAACATAGACTCAATTACCCTCGAAACACACTAGGGTGTAATAATTAATAGGAAGGGGGCTTGAGGCCAAAGACATTATGGATTTTCTCAAACCCCCAATATTGGAAAAGTAGATATGTCTGATTCACCTAAATGCTCAAAAATGTGTACCCTGAGGCAAATGTGTTTCTGGGATGTCTTTCCTTGGGAGGGTTACCTGTAACAAATAGAGAATCATTGCGGGAGCCAAGAAGCCACACTCTGTGGGGTCTGGCTGGCCAGAGCTTTGGGAGACGGGGTGGTGGTTTGTAGTTCGTAGTCACTATAGTCAGTTTCCTTGGTGACTTTAAGGAAGAAGTGCTTGGAGAGAGGGAGAGAGGGAGAGAGAGAGAGAGAGAGAGAGAGAGAGAGAGAGAGAGAGAGAGAGAGAGAGAGTGTCTGTTGAGGTCCCCGTGAGCCCAGTTGTGAGCCCAGAGCATTTAGAGAACAAGGCCCGGTCAAGAAGACAATTGTGGGGGCGGGGGAAGGTATCTCTGTGCATCCTTTGACCTGTGATTGTCCATTTGGATGGACTAGAAGAGACTCAGATACGGGATTGGAGCAAATATTTCCCTCTAGTGCCAAAGGCTTTATGAGTCCTCTCTCCATTAATCTTCTCAGAAGTGAAAATTATTACCTCAGCTACACTGAGGCTATGTAGCTATGGCACCCATCTTCCAACTCTCAGAACTGCCTGATATACAGTTTTCACACAGGTTGACTGACAGGAGTTTGAGGGAGGAGTCCTCCACAGTTGAACTTCTGACAGGCAATTGCAGTGATCTAGGGATACCATGTGCTCCTCCTAGGTCTGGGCAGACACGGGAGAGGGAGGAAATAGCATCAGCTATCATACAGAGCTGGGTGGGCAGCAGAATTGAGGTACTGGGAGTTTTCCCCGTTCATAGCAGGGCCTCCCACTTACCTGACAAGGTGACCTTGCTCATTATGCAGCAGTGCTGCTTAATACTATTTATGGCACAGTTGAAGCCTAGGCCCAGCTCAGGTGCTGCTGTCTCTACCCCTCCTCATCACTGGCCCCGCCATGGTGTTGCCATGGTCACGCATTCAGCGTTACTCTAGAGAAAGTTGACTGTTCCTGTACATTTCCCTGCTTCTCTCTTGCCTGTTGCCTTCTTGCTGAGATTGTACAATGACCCCTTTTCTCTTAAATTGTACTTCCTGAGTAACTGAGAACAAGGAAAAACTGCCGCTCTTAGGACCCTGATAACCCAGGGGTGTTGTCTTCAGGGTCCAGACAGGTTTGAACCTGCATTCTATTCTAGCTTTCCCTGTCTTGGATAGCGGAAATGGTACCTCAGACACACCCGAGGGCTTGGGTTCTGTGTTCTCTTAGAACTTAAGTAAAAGGAAGAGAAACATTGAATTTCAAACTGCTGTACACTTAGGGAATCTGGGCTGTAATGTGTAAGAATGAATTGTGGTGAGTGTCATTAGGAGACCTGAGTTCCTGTTGGGGAACCTTGCTATTAAGGTAGCAGTCCCCCATGACTGGATGGCTTTCTGAGCTTGGTGCAAAATGGGGGACTCCCTTTCTCAGGGGCCTTCCTTGCCTCTCTCTTTGTGTAGAGAAGGTACACAAATCCAGGCAGCTGCTGGCCTGGTCGGAAGTGACATTGTATAAAGCTCTCTGCAAGGCTGCATAACTCAGGGCACACACGCACACACGCGCACACACACACATACACACACACACACACACACACACACACACACACACACACACACACACCCTACTCTGGCTTACTGCCCTCATTGATTATTAGGGACTATACTATAACCAATCAGCCATTCCATTCCTCCTCTCCTGATGCCATGAGCAATTAAAGCTTTCCATGGTGCCCCTACAAATGCCCTCATATACTCTACCCCTGAAACAATAAAGTAGACTTGCTGTAGTGGTCTCTGGAGGTCATTTTGACCATACTCTCGGCTGCCTGGATGCTGCCCTCTGCCTCTGCTCCCTTTCTCCCCTCAGGCTTGTGGCCAGCAGCCTCTGGGGCCGGGGGGTGGGGGTGGGGGCGGAAAAGTGGGAGTGGGCACAGGCTTCATGCCCTTCTGGCCAATGCTTTACTTAGACCATGGTAGTGGTAGTGATGGTGGTGATGGTGGTAGTAGTGGTGGAGGAGGAGGAAGAGGAGGAGGAAGAAGACGAGGAAGAGGAGGGAGAGGAAGAAGAAGAAGAGGAAGAGGAGGAAGAAGAGGAAGAGGAGGAAGAAGAGGAAGAGGAGGAAGAAGAGGAAGAGGAGGAAGAAGAGGAAGAAGGGGAGGAAGAAGGCAATAGTGATTATTTTGGTGTTTTGACACAGGATCTCAGACACCCAAGGGTGGTCTTGAACTCTCTGTATAGCTAAAGATGACCTTCAGCGCCTGATCCTCCTGCATTTACCTCCCAGATGCTGGGATTATGATCATGTGTCATCATATGTGTTGTTGGTTTTTCACATGGTGCTTGGAATTGAGCCCAGGGCCTCATACACGCAGAGGAGGCACTGTAGCAACTGAGTAACATCCTAGCCTCACGTCAACCCCTTCTCTTCACCAGGTTAGCTTCATCCTCCTGATTTACCAACAAAGGCTCATATCCAGGGGAACTCCACAGCTTGGTCCAGTCCCAAGATGTGTGCAGAAGGGCCAGAAAGCATCACTGATTTTTTTGGGGTGATTTCTGCCCTTTTCAGGGATTGCACTTAACTCTCTACAGTGCCACCATTTGTCTCTGGTGTCAGGGTTTATTTTCCCTTGGCACATTAAGCAGCATGGCAGAGAAGGCTAACTGCCCACCATCCATCTTGCCTCTCCTCAGACATGTAGACTTGTCATTGGGAAGCAGCTGCCTGCTGAGCTAGGTAGAGTCACGTGATTTAGTGACCAGTAGGCAAATGTCATGTGCTCTCTGTCCAGGCCTGGCTCAGAAAGGCTTCCCTAACCTGCTGTCCTCTCGCCTTTCCTGAGTCAGGAGCTGGGAGAACTGGATCCCTAGGTGACTCCGTGAGGTAAAGCCAACCACACACATCCCAACAGCTGTTCCTGGTTGGCTGGCTTCTATATAAGGTAGAAATACCCCTGTCCAGGTTCACTTTGGGCCTCAGCTTGTGATTCCTGAGCCATTTAAGCTCCAAGACAGCATGCATAAGTTTATTTAGAGCTCACATGCAGGCAAGGCCTCAGGACACCTTGGGCCATAAGCTTTGTTGGGGGTGGGGCTGACCTTGGGCCTTGTTTGCTCTGGGAAGATGAAGCTATAAGCTGGTCCCTCCTTTAGGCCCAAATCATAAGCTTTTAAATAAGGTTCGACTTTAAGCAGTTCTTTCTTTTTTCTTTCTTTCTTTCTTTCTTTCTTTCTTTCTTTCTTTCTTTCTTTCTTTCTTTCTTTCTTTCTGCCTCTGTCTCTTCCCTCCCTCCCCATTTGCCTGCTCCCTCCTTCCTTCTCTTCCTCCTTCTCTCTCTCCCTTCCTTGGTCTCCTTCCATCTCAGGTAGTGCTGAGGATTAAACCCAGGGCTTTCTTTACACATGAAAGTCAAGTATTCTACCATCAAGCTTTATCCCCAGACTGTTTATTTAGAGACAGGGCCTCCTGCAATTGCCCAGGCTAGCTCTGGATTCACTCTGTAGCCCATGCAAGTCTTTAATGTACAATTTTCCTGTTTTAACCTCATGAATTACACTTGTGTGACACCAGGCCCACCTGTGGCCCTGACTTTCAGTGTCTGTTTCTTGATATCATAATTCAGTCCTTGTAGTCCCTACTGCCATCACATCCCTGCAGCAGGCAGGACACAACGTAGGTAGTGGAGAAGGAAGGTTTAGAGCATCTCCATGGGTGAACATCCTTGCTCTGCCTCTCACTACCAGCATGACTTTGAGAAGACTTTTTTCCCCTAGTCCTCAGTTTCCATACCCACATGATGGGGCTCTGGCCTGGTTGTTTTTTAACTGTCAATTTGATACAGCCTAGAGTCATCTGAGGAGATGCTCCACTGAGGAATTGCTTAGGTCGGATTGCATCATGGATATGTCTGTAGGAACCATCTTGATTGTTCATTGATGTAGGAGAGCCTAGGCCACTGTGGGCAGCATCACCAGAGGCAGGTGGTCCTGAACTATATAAGAAAGCTAGCTGCATATAAGCTGGCCTGAGAGCCAACAAGTAGCCTCTTCTGTGGTTCCTGCTGTACTTTATTGGCTGTGAAGCGAGTTCCTCAGTTGGAGGTAATGCTGTGTGGAATAGCAAGTAGGCCTGCCATCAAGTCTCTGCCTTAAGTTCCTGCCTTGACTGCCCATTAATGAAGGATTGCAACCTGGAATTGTAAGTCCAAGAAACCCCTTTCTCTCTTATATTGCTTTTGTTCAGAGTATTTTTTTTTTAACCACAAAGAACAGGATGAAATTAGGACAGGCTCCTGTAGTACTGACTTCATAGACATGTTGTGAAAACTCAGCTCCCTGCAAGATTTAATATTCCTAGAACATTCTGAGCACACAGTGAGCCCTCTGTGAACGCTCTCCTTGTCTCTTGCCATCCTGTCCAATGGTCCATCTTTTCTAGCCACCCTCTCTGCTTAACCCTGGTTACACTGATGTCACCTCAGTGATCCCATGGTCCTTTTCTAGATCTCCTTGCTGTCAGTCAGTCCTTCCATTCCACCCTTAAGGGCAGAGATAGAGGAATCTTTTGTTTACTTCTTTTCTTACTGAAACGTGAATGGCTGTCGCTGGGGCAATGGCTCAGACCAGAAAGGCATTTGCTGCGGAGCCTGAACATCCGAGTCCCATCCCCAGGTCCCACTCAGTGAAAGGAAAGGACTGACTCCTGAAAGTTGTCCTCTGCCCTCTGTGAGCACTGTGGCACGCATGTGCACTCCCCCCCCGCCCCCCGCACACAGAGAGATAAACAAACAGGCAAACAAATACATGGGATAAAATTTAAGAGGTAAGCTTTCAATTAAAAGATTTGTTAGAGTAATGGTATATTTTGTCTTAGTATATAAAACCAATTTTGTACTGATTAAAAAAAATGATATGGTAGGGGTAATGTTTGATTTGCCACTGAAAGTTACTCCTGTCTCCAACACTTCATGCTATAGTTCCTCCTGTCCCACACAGTGTGCTACAGTTACTCCTGTCCCCCACACTGTGTGCTACAGTTACTCCTGTCCCCCATACAGTGTTTTACCCCTGTCCCCCACTCTGTGTGCTACAGTTACTCCTGTCCCCCACACAGTGTGCTACAGTTACTCCTGTCCCCCACACTGTGTGCTACAGTTACTCCTGTCCCCCACACTGTGTGCTACAGTTACTCCTGTCCCCCACACTGTGTGCTATAGTTGCCTCTGTCCCCCACACTGTGCATTGTGGAAGGAAGTGCTGTAGGCTATAGATAACTCATCCTTAAGAGATGGAAGGCTGCTTCATTTCAAGGAGTGGAGTCTTCTCACGTGATGTGGGATTCTCCTGCCTGAAGGATTTATCCATTCCCTTCCATGTGTTCATTCTTGTGTTTTTTGTGCCAGTGCACTTGTGGGACTAGGTGTGTGCTTATGTGAGGAAGTCAGAAATCAACTGTAGAGGTCAAAGGTCAACTTCAGAGGTCAGAGGTCAACTTCAAATGTGATTCCACAGGGGCCATTCATCTTATTTTGAGACAGGGTCTCTCACTAGGACCTGTTGGTCCATACTCTCAGGGCCACAGCTTTATAGCCTAGAGTTGAGGCCTGTGTGTGGCTCCTTCAGCCTCTGCTCCTGCAGATTATCAAAGCTTTCTAAAGTTGCTTAGCACCTCTCCTTTCTCCTCCTTCAGTGATGTCTGATATATTTGCAGTGCAGATAATTCTTTGCCACTGCCTGTATTTCCTGGGATCTCCTCAATGGGTTTTTAAAAATTATAAACACAGGGATCCACCAGCCAGGGAGCCTGCATGAGACTGAGAGCTAGGCCCTCTGCACATATGTTAACAGTTGTGTAGTTTGGTCTTCATGTGGGACTCCTCTAACAGCAGGAGCAGGAGCTGTCTCTGACCTTGTTGCCTGCCTTTGGGGCCCTTTTCTCCTACTTGGTTGCCTTGTCTAGCTTCAGTAGGGGAGGAGGTGCCTAGTGTTACTGCGATTTGGTATGCCGATTTGGTATGCAGAGGCTTATTGTTGTCTATGGGAGGCCTGCCCTTTTCTGAAGAGTGGATGGGGGGATGGGAAAAGAGAAGGTAGGGAAGCAGAAAGGAGAAATAAATAGATAAATAAACAAATAAGAAAGTTAGTAAGTAAATAAATAAATAAATAAAGATGAGGATTAATTTTTGGTGCTATGAAGTTCCATCAGTTTTGACAAAAGCATACTTCTGGGTATCGACTATGAAAGCATATACAGAACAGTTTTATCCCTGGCTCATATACGGGGACAGAGGATTTCTTATCCCTTGGGGGATTTTGTGTGATGTGATATGTGTGTGGTGTGATGTATGTATGTTATGTGTGTGTGTAGTGTAGTGTGATGTATGTATGTGATCTGTGTGGTGTGATGTATGTATGTAATGTGTGTGATGTATGTATGTAATGTGTGTGTATGGTGTGATGTATTTATGTAATGTGTGTGTGTGGTGTGATGTATGTATGTAATGTGTGCGTGTGTGGTGTGATGTGTTGTATGTATATAATGTGTGTGTATGTGTGTGGTGGTGGTGTGATGGATGTATGTGATGTGTGTGTGTGTGTGTGTGTGTATGTGTGTGTATACATTAGAAGATGCCCTCTAGTGTTATTCTCCAGGCACCATTCGTCTTTCCTTGAATCCAGAATGCCCCAGTGGTCTGGAACTCTCCAAGTAAGCTAGGCTGGCTGGCCTGTGAGTGCCTGGGATCTGCCTCTCTGGCTTCTGTTATTCCAAGAGTGCACCACCATGCCTGGCTTCTTAAATGTAGGTTCTGGGGATCAAATTTATGTCTTCACGTTTATAAGCACTTGACCAACTTTTCTCTCCACCCCTTCAGATGACTCCTTCCACTTGGTGCTCTCATATATGTATATAATGAATTTTATTTGTCTTCATCCCTATGACCCTTCCCTTTGGGGAGCCGACAGAAGGCGGCTATCATCCTTGCAGCCATCTTGAGCCATATACCCTGATAAGAGACTTGATTACAATAGCCTGTAACAGCTGAGCACACTCTGATAACATCTTGTTTTAGATACCCAGGATTTTTCCTTGGGTGTGTGAGACTTAAAGGTGTGTGACTTAAGGGCGTGACTTAGAGATCAGATTTAGAGACAAGGCCTAAGGGCATGACTTAAAGGTGTGACTTAGAGGCGTGGCTTAGAAGTGAGACATATAAAAGGCGAGAGGCAGACAGAAGAGTTCAGTACAACTTGGAGTAGGAATTAGGCATTGAGGAAGAAGACTCTTGGACTAGAGAACTGAGAAGAAATTATTATTAGGTAGTAGGCACTTGGCACTTGGAGGAAGAACTTGGAAGTAGTAGTAGGCACTTGAGACTGGAGACAGGCAAGTAGGAATTAGACACTTGTACTTGAGTCTAGGAACTTAGAAGAAGAACTTGGAACTAGGGACTAGGAACTCAAGACTTGGGACTTGGAGAGAAGAAGAGAGACTGAAGAATAAACGGAATTGAATCACACTCTGTCTGGTCTCCATTCCTCGAGTCCATTCTCACTCTCTCTCTTAGGAGGCACTGGGAACCCAGGACCGACTGTCATTTCTGGTAGAGGCCCTGGCAGTAAAGAACCCCCACACTGCCTCTGGATCGCTCTGGAGAATGCCAGTCCACTGCCCTCCTCTCTTCAGCTGAAACTTTCTTCTCCTTAAGAGTTCTCTTTTAACGTTCGAATCACCTTTGGCCTGTGACTCCCTAAGTTTGGTCAGCATTGCTTGTGTGAGCGGGGTGAGAAGTTACACGCTCACGGTTTATTTTAACTCAGTGGCTCAGACCTTCTCACTCTCTTGCTCAGAATTCCACCAGTTTCCTGTCTCACTGAGAAAGACCTACTCCCAACTATGCCTGACACACCTTCTGTGATTTGTCCCCTTCCTCATCTCTCACCCACTGGCTCGCTTTATCTCAGCTAGCCCTCCATTAACCCTGCAGTGTCTGCGCATGCTCCAGTCCCAGGCTCTTTGCTAACTATCCTCCAGCCAGGTGAGCGTTTCATGGAAACCCCCCACCCCCACCCCAAGCAAGTTGCCAGCACATACAGAGTCTCTTTCTTGATTTCCACACATGTTTGACATGCTACATGAACGCTCTTGGCCGTACATTGCTCTCCGCAGCCCAGACGACCAATCTGACATCATACTTTTCAGTCTCCATGGACTGGAATGTAAGTTTCATGTGACTGGGGCTTTATTCTCTCTAACATCCCCAGTAACCAGGCCAGGCAAACAGTAGCTGCTCATTACATTGTGGGATGAATGACTTGATCGTTTTTCATGCATCCCAGCAACATAAATCATGTATCATTTAGTGCACGGAGTTATAGCGTCCACAGTGCAAGGCTTTCCACCTGCAAGTTGCTCATATAAAGCAGCCATAATAATCCAGTGGGCTCTTACAGGCTAGAACTGTGTGTGGAGGCTTGAGATAAAGTGCCTTCCACAGGGAGGGCCTCTCTGTATACCTGGCAGTGTGCTCTGCAGGTTCTAGAACCTGCTCTGCCTAGACTATCTCCCCAGGCCTCTTCTCTGGTAAGAGGCTATACTTTGCCCTGGAGTCTTATTTCCCACCCACTGGCTGCCCTTTTACTTCTTAGTCACAGAGCTCTTCCCAGCTCCCAGGTTTTTGCTGGTCCTCAATGTGCATGCCCCTCCCGCGTATCCCTGCCTGGTAAGTCCCAGAGACACTCAGGGATTCCTGGTTGGAATTAGAATTTCCTCTTATTCCCTAGTATTTCCCCATTTCTCTTTGGAGACACAGTTATGGTTCTTATGTGGAATTTTAAGTATAGCTGGGCACAGGCCCTATAGGAATATAATTACACTTAAACTTAGCCAAAAGGCCAAGAAGCGATTAGAAATATAATTAATATAGCTCTCTCACATTTGGTTCTAGGATCCTGTGATGGTTTGATAGCTGTTTTTAAATTTACAAGACTGGGAATCAACAAGGGTATGACCACGAGGAATTATCTAGATCATCAGGTTGATGGATGAGAGAGGACCCACCCTAAAAATGGGTGGTGCCATCCCATGGTTTTCTGGCTTGGACTGAATAAAATGAAGAGAGTTAAACATGAGCATTCACTGCTTACCACTTCCTGACTGGACAAAATGTGACCAGCCTCCTCAAATCCCTGCCTCTCGAGTCCCCACCATGATATACCGTACCTCCAAACTGTGGGCCAAAATAAACCTTCCATCATTAATTATTTCTTGTCAAGTTTTTTTTTTCTAAGCAATAAGAAGATTAAATAAACACAGACCCCCAGAGACATTGGAGTCTCTGGAGGCTCCAGTCTCATCTAATAAGGCACATCATTTGCATACAATGTAAGCATATACTCCCCACATTTTAATTATTCTCTAGATTATGTATATCAAATACAATGTAAATGTTATGTCAATAATTGCTATGCTGTGTTGTTTAGGGACTAACATGGTGGTTTAGGTCCTGGCACTCCATTTCTCTCTGCCAGGTCCTGCCCGTCCACCCCATAACCTTTGCACTCAAGTCTTTGGTCCTGTCTTATCCCACCATCCCCAGTGTCTCTGTTATAATCATTGAACAAAAAATATCATCCTATTTATACTTAACAAGTTTCCACTGGGCACAAAGGTTTTACTTGGGCCCAGAGTAAATCAGAGTGGAGCAAGGGACAAAGGGAACAGTCCTGGGTTTAATTCCCCACCAGGGCAAGGAAAGGAGACAGGGGGAAGAGAAGGAAAGTAAATGAGTTCCTATCCAGCCAAAGGTGTTTGTAAAAGCCAAGAAGTGAAGAGAATGACCAAGGATGTCATCACTATCGGGACTATTATGGTACTAGTGGGTGACTATTGAGTCATAGCCTAGAAGAAAAAGTTAGGCGTCTCCACCCATCTCCCATTGATCCAGGGGCACCTGTTGCCTGGTTGTACATCCTCATGTGTTTCCAACCTCAGAATGCCACAGCAGGCTCCATACAGGAAACTTAAGAGAGGCACCAGACTTCATCCAGCAACTTCTAGTGGCATGATTGACCCCCCACCCCCACCCCCAAGGTGCACAGCATGGCACCTGTGCGATCTGGAGCAGCGGTAACAAGATTGGTCAGGGCCATATGTTGGGACAAAACAGACAGTGGAGCTGGGTACTGGTAGCAATCCCTAAAGTGATTTCTTACCCCATGATGCCCCCAAGGGTCTATGGCTGGCAGGGTAGCGGTACCTTGAACCCCATCCTAAGGAAAAACTGTTTTCCCAGGTGGCACCACTGAACTCCTGTGCACATGACGGAGTACTTTCCTACAGCCTCTGGCTCAGATTCCCCATCTGTGTTTCAACCTCCATGTTTTATTCTTTGGTAGACAGTGGCATGCCTGTGGAGCCACAGAAGGAAGAACGCTGGTGTGGCGTCTCTGCTTCCTCTGTTTTATTACTTTATCCCAAAGAGCTCAGCACTATGTTATGATGGATGCTCTGGCTGACTGACAGAGGCACCTCCTGCTTGTCCTTTCTCCGGATTTCTGCAGCCACATATCAAAGACAGTGCTGATCTTGGACTTACATAAACTTCACAAAGCAGAGGTGACCAGTGACAGATCCAGGCTCTGACAACCCTGCTAAGCTTTGTGATGACAGGATACCATAGCTGTCCTGAGATAAATAACGTCTTTCAGAAAGCTAGAAAGCCATTTGGTAGGAGGGGGGAGGAATCCATAAAGAGATCTCCCAGACTATGGCAGGCTCGAAAATCTACTACCCAATAGGCTCCTTTCTTCAGGTCCAGCTACAGAATATGGTTACTCCCTGTCCTGTATAATGGCTAAAGCTTCCCAGTCATGGTAATTTATTTTTTTCTTTCAGCACCCCAAATTCTTCCTACTTTGCAGATGAGAAAGCTGAAGTTAAGAATGGCCAATAAACTCAGGGCTAAAAAGAAATCTGTTCTCAGGGTTTTCCCCCTGTGCTGATTACAGCCCCTTAGTCACAGGGTGACTAGTTTTGTGGTGGATAAGATAAAGGGCTGAGACCTAAACAAGTCCTTATATGCCTTAAGGAATTTGGGGAGGAGTATGGATGAAGGAAAATCACTTACAGAGAGCCATCCTCTCCAGAAACCCCATAGACCTGCCATGTTGAAATTAACTTGAACTTAGCCTAAAAGGAATGCAAGGTAGACCGATGTCTTTATTTATCACCTCTTCCTCCACTGTAAGCTGGGCGAAGGCCTTGACATGGCATGGTGAATTATCTGTAGACCCCCAAAAGGAGTGGGCTCCTTCTATTTTGGAGTATGTAGAATCATAAAGATTTTCTTTAATTAGATAGTGCCGGATAGATTTAATTAAAGCTTCAAACCTGCAATTTTCTTTGTTTGATTGATCAGTTGGTGCTGATTGCCTGGAGCAATTATGCAGGAGGAGGGGGCTTTCAAATTCTGATGTCGAGAGAGAAGAGGCAGATGGAGTCGCCTCTTGGGTACTGAGTTGTCAGAGTGGTCCCTGAAATGTCTGCTTGCTGGGCAAATGGGTGCCTGAATTATACTTCTGTTTAAATCATCATCTTGCCTTATGTGCCTCTGTAGAAACTTCTCAAATGTAATCATGCCCCTCTTGCCCCCCAAGCTATGCAGTGTCTTGGTTTTGTTCGGGTTTTTTTTTTTTTTTTTTTTTTTTTTTTTTGTTTGTTTTGTCTTTCTTTAATGAAACAATTGAAGCACGTTGTGGAGAAGGTTTTACAGTGGCCTTTTAATTTGTCTAAATCCTAGTAGAGGTTCAGGAGAGACAGACAGCTTCCCACAGCCTCTGTGAGCGTGGTGGGTACTGAGGTATAATACATAAGTCCTGAGTGTGAATCTTGCCTCTACAGGTTTCTTGCTCACAGATCTTGGCCAAGCACCCTTGAACTTCTCTCCCTAATCTGCAAAGAAGAAGTGTGTTGAGGGTGTGTTGAGCTGATGTGTGCAGGTGAAGCATCCTTGTCTCATGTGTCCTGGGATCGCAATGAATGTCCTGCTCTCTGATGCCTTACTCAGACACTGCCACCATCCGTTCTTTATGAGCATATGAGGCTACTGCCACCTTGGCCACTATTACTCAGGTAGCTGCCGACACCTCTGTTTGATACATACTAGGCCTCACACATACTAGGCTAACAAATGAATGCATGGCAGGCACATGTAGGGCCCCAAAGCAGGTGCCACCAGACACAGTGGGAGACAGCTCTGAAGAATTGCCACACTCATGAAGCGTGAGGCTATGGACAGTTGTGGCCTGTAGCCATGTGAAGGTGTTGCTTGCAAACCTGCTCGTTCTCGGCAGACCTAGTCAAGCTGTCTCAGCGCTAAGTGTCCTTCTCAGTTCCACACTGGCTCAGGAGGCCAGAGACAGCCGCTATCATATCATAGCCTAAAATTTAAAAAAATGCTTAAGATTATAAACACGAAGCAAAGGCTAACTAGATGCCTCAGTGGGTAAGGGAGCTTGCCATCACGTCAGACGATGACCCGAGTTCAATCCCTGGGAATCACATGTGGAAGAAAAGAACAAATTTCCACAAGTTGTCCTCTGCCCTCCACACGCTCATGTGTCAAGCTCACAATACCTCAACCCCAAATAAGTACATGTAATTTAAAAACCACACCACATGCCTCAAAGATCTATGCATGAGATTATTGGTTGTACAATCACATGGTCCTGGTCAGCAGGCACAGAGGAGATGGAGGCACACGGGAACCATACACACATCGGGAGGATTTGTTATCTTTAAGGCATTTTTATTGAAAAAGGTTTTTGTGACATGGTTGCATTCTGTTTATAATAAGAATGCATTTTCAGTCAACTCAAAGTTAAACGTGGAAAAAAGAAAAAAGAAAGAAAGAAAATGCTTAAATGTATTTTCTCCGCCCACACCCACAGAGGGCAATGATAAACTCAGGTGGGCTCAAAGGAGAGTGGCCAGGACAAAGAGAAGGTCACTGTGAGGGGGGAGATTAGTGCTTAATTGGAGAAAAGAGATGCTTAGAGGGTGTGAGGCCTGTTGTCACAACTGGAAAGGATCTAGGTGCTGCATCCAAAGGCGGCTGGGATGTGGACATTCCAGGAGAGCAAACTGCAGTCCAACCCTGACCTTGACGTCTATCTGGAATGGGGTCCTCTGGTTCTGGATTGCTGGTGTGAACAGTTGACACTTCCAGGACTGTCCCTCTGTAGAACAAAGTGGGTCTTTAGCTCTGTACCACTCATCTTCTAGTGCGGCTTACAGCAGCGGCAGCTCTGACTGTCCGGGGAATCGTGCATTGTGACAACAGAAAAAAAGAGGGGTGTATGGCTTGGAAAAGGAGAATGACTGTTGGTTTGACTTTGGGTGAGTGTGCATGTGGTATGTATGGAGTGCACATGGAGCCATGGGGCTGATACTAAGCACCTTTTTCAGTTGCTTCCACTTGATATTTTGAGACAGAATTTCTCACTGAACTTTGAGCGGAATCACCAATACAGCCAGATTGGCTGAGCACCGGGGACCCTCCTGTCTCTGCCTCTTTAGCGCTAGTAAGTATTACAGACATGCACTGCCTTGCTGGGTCTTTGTACGTTGGTGTTGGGCTTTCTGTATGTGGATGCTAGGGAGTCAGAACTCAGGTCTTCCTGCTTGCGATCGATGTAAACGCTTCACCAGCTGAGCCATCTCCCTGCCCTAACTTGATATTTTAAATGTGCTTTATTCTGAACTTTAAATAATACGGAAGTGATTATTTTATAAGAATTTAAAGGGACTCTGGGTATTTCCATGGCTGACAGCTGTCTTAGTTATGGTTTCTCCTTCAGACTCTGAGCCCCTTTTACTCAGCCTGTCACAAGGTCCCATCCTTGCCAGATAGTAGCCAGGTCTCAGCATCCTGGGCCTGGGATCCGCATGCCAAGAACCCCCAGATATCTGCTGTACCCAATTCCTACCATGAGCCTGGTATCCCAGACCAAGGCCAAAAGCTCTCTAAGCACCAACTGGAGACTATGAAGAACCCTTTGTTTCTTACACTGGTCCCACAGGCACCATCACATCCATTTCACAGATAGAATTGGGGTTTGGAGAAATCATGGCACACTGCAAAGCCCAGGCTCAACCCAGAATCAGGCTCTCTGTACTGTGTAGCAGCCCCATGAGACCTGAGTGGTGTCCTTGATCCTTGGTTAGACCTAGGCTCCAGAGGACCAAGGCCAGTGTTGTGAGATTTTATAAATTTTTATTCTTATTTTTAATTATGTGTATGGTCAGGCACGTGTGAGTGCAGGCACCCACACCTTAGAAGTTTAGAACTGAGCCCCATCTGACTGGACCTGCTGTTTGTCATTGTGGCTCCTGGAAAGATCCAGCAGTTGTCTAGCCTCACTTTGAGGGCAGGAAGAAGGACAGGGCTGGGGAGTGGGTGACAAAGACAGAACTGGGCATAGGAAAGAAGAGGGAAGCTTGTTCCAGAAGACACTCGGAATAGAGACCGTCATAGGTTGAGGGAGCCCCATTTTGCAAGTAAGGGTTGAAGTAGGGGGTGGGGGGATATCCTGCCTTGCTGGCATGCTTCTGTCAGAACTTAGTCATAGATTTCAGAGACTAGAGCCTTAAAGACCAGAAGCAAAGGTAGACCTGGGCTTTTGAGCTTGCCAGGCCCAGACAGTCCCTTGGCCTTCCTCCTGGCCTACTCTCCAGGCCAGTTCTCTTGCTCATTGACTAACCTGCTCAGGTACATTCTATCTTCTCACCCCTTTCCTTGTTTCTGTGTCCCGTAATCTGATGTGATAATGGCTTAGATGTGTCCCTGAAGCAAGACCACAGTGGGACTTCCTGGTGGAGTATTTTAAAGCATACACACTCCAGTGACTGTCAGAATGTCCACACCCCTCACTGGTTACCAACGGCCAGTAACTCTGACGGGACCAATAGCTTACTTGCTAATCAACAGCTGAAGACTTTGGTGTTATTTTTAGGCCGCTTCAGAGTGTAAGGGCAGAGTCTTAGGGGTCCTGGTTGGTGTTTTACTGGTTTCCCTCTGAACTGTTGCTAGTGTGCTGTTCTATTGAGGTCAAGGGCCATAAGAGTACTACATGTCATTATTGATTTCAGGCTCTTCAAGGTCAAGAAGTTGAGGGTTGAAAGAGACACATCTATCTAGCTTGACTTGCTCCTCAGTGGGGAGGCTGGCCACTTTCCACATTGTGGTGTGGTCTTGTTTTAGCTCCCACTCTGTGATCTAATACACTGATCCGGCATGTGGATAGAGGATGCTTGAAGCAAGTCCTCTCACCCAGTTAAACTAACTGCTTCCTCAAGAAAATGAGTGCCATGATTTCAAAGTCTTAGACTACACATGGGAAGCACCAGTATCAGGCTACAGAACTCAAAGAGGGACCTGGGACTAAGGTGTGGATCTGTGCATCGATGGAGATACATTGTAGTTAGGGCCAGCTCTGGTGCCCAGTGATGCTGTTTGTTCCCCAGGGTAACTAGAGAAACAGCTACTCCATGCCAGGTGCTGTCCCAGAATTAAGAGTGGTGCTCAGGGCTCAACTGCATGTGTTCAAACCCAGGCCTTCTATTTACAGCTCACTTCATCTCCCA